>NC_058403.1:121919442-122054442 GCF_002201575.2 Neomonachus schauinslandi
CACACACACACACACACACACACACACACACACACACACACACACACCCCTCCCCGCCCAGAAAAAGCAGTAGATTCACACAACAAATAAATCATGGAATGGACTCTGATTCCAAAGCCACTGACTAGCAGCAAAATTCAAGATGGTAGATACTCCATCAGCCTGGGCCCTGAAGTAGGGTGACATGCTGTAGAGCCCCCAGCCAATTCTATGGGCCTGTAGAATGAGCATGAAAAAGATACTTAATCTTAGGAACCACTAATCTTTTGCTGTCTTTGTTACTGCTGCATAAAGTAGCCTATCTTAATATACCACTCCCTGGGAAGTATGACACCCAGAAATTTAAAGGCATAATCATTTATTTAGTGGAACTCTTGGTTTAAAAGAAAAGAGTCCATTTAGGCAAACAGAATATTCAGAGACTTACAGTAGAAGTTCAAATAGAGTCCACTTTTATGAATTTGCTCCTGGATGGGATGGGGGTCTTTCCTTCCATCTTATAGTCATCAGAGAACTCCAAAGCTTAGAATAATTCTGGTGATGTTCTTATCTGAACTATTAAAAAGGCTGAGGAAGAACAACAAACTGGCCTCTTTAAGTACTGGAAGGAACTAACAGACTGAAGAAACAGAAACACACAAGGCTCAAAGTAGTAAGAACCCAATTCATGGGTTCCATAAAATCCATCCATAAGTGCCACACTTTAAACAGATCAATTGAGGTAGTCATCCAACAGGAACAAAAGGCCCTGAAGGGATTGTGTTTAGGAAAAGAGTCACAAAAACTCAAGTCCTGCCATATAGCAGGAGCATCTCAATCAGAGACTTCTGCTCTTAGACCAGAGACAGGCAGGTTGAAGTTTGAGTGTCAGCAATCAGTGACAAGGAAATAATCATAAATGAAGAGCAGTTACCATGTAAGTTAAGAGAAAGGCCCTATTAATCACTTTTAACCTCAGCATGTTTCCACCTCTTTTTGGAGGGGGAAGGAAATGCCATGCCGTGCTGGATTATGGAATCTCTTTTCAGTTAGCCAACATATAGTACACCATTAGTTCAACAATTCATTAGTTGTGTATAACACCCAGTGCTCATCACAACACATGCCCTCCTTATTACCCATCACCCAGCTACCCCATCCCCTTTCCCCTTCCCTTCTGTAACCCTCAGTTTGTTTCCCAGAGCTCAGAATCTCTCATGGTTTGTCTCCCTCTCTGATTTCTTCCCCTTCAGTTTTCCCTCCCTTCCCCTATGGTCCTCCATGCTATTCCTTATGTTCCACATATGAGTGAAACCATATGACAATTGTCTTTCTCTGCTTGACTTATTTCACTTAGCATAATCCCCTCCAGTTCCATCCATGTTGATGCAAATGGTGGGTATTCATCCTTTCTGATAGCTGAGCAATATTCCATTGTACATATCTACCACATTTTCTTTATCCATTCATCTGTTGAAGGGTATCTCAGCTCATCTTATTGCTGCTATGAACATTGGGGTGCATGTGCCCCTTCTTTTCACTACATCTGTATCTTTGGGGTACATGCCTAGCAGTGCAATTGGTGGGTCATAGGGTAGCTCTATTTTTAACTTTTTGAGGAACCTTCATACTGCTTTCCAAAGTGGCTGTACCAGCTTGTATTCCCACCAACAGTGTAAGAGGGTTCCCCTTTCTCCACACCCTCACCAACATTTGTTGTTTCCTGCCTTGTTAATATTTGCCATTCTAACTGGTATAAGGTGGTATCTCAGTGTGGTTTTGATTTGAATTTCCCTGATGGTTAGTGATGTTGAACGTTTTTTCATATGTCTGTTAGCCATTTGTATGTCTTCTTCAGAGAAGTGTCTGTTCATGTCTTCTGCCCATTTTTTGACTTATTTGTTTTTTGGATGTTGAGTTTGAGAAGTTCTTTATAGATCTTGGATATCAGCCCTTTGTCTGTAGTGTCATTTGCAAATATCTTCTCCCATTCTGTGGGTTGCCTCTTTGTTTTGTTGACTGTTTCCTTTGCTGTGCAGAAGCTTTTTATCTTGATGAAGTCCCAAAAGTTCATTTTCTCTTTTGTTTCCCTTGCCTTCAGAGAGATGTCTTGAAAGAAGTTGCTGTGGCCGATGTCGAAGAGGTTACTGCCTGTGTTCTCCTCTAGGAGTTTGATGGATTCCTGTCTCACACCGAGGTCTTTCATATATTTTGAGTTTATCTTTGTGTATGGTGTAAGAGAATGGTCCATTTTCATTCTTCTGTATGTAGCTGTCCAATTTTCCCAGCACCATTTATTGAAGAGACTATCTTTTTTTCCATTGGATATTTTTTCCTGATTAGTCAAAGATTATTTGACTATAGAGTTGAGGGTGCATTTCTGGAATCTCTTCTCCCTGGGTCAGAATCCTGCTGCGCCGCTGAATTTGAACAAGTTTCCCAACCTCTTTCAATCCTGTTTTCTTTTCTGTAAAGTAAACATAATTATATCTTCTAATATGATTAAATGGGATGGAATGGAGTGTTCTTTTTTGTTTGTGTTTAGAAATTTTATTTTTTAAAGACATTATACCTTAGAATGATGTCTTCTCATCCTGCCTAACATGGGCAGCAAATGAGGGATTTGTCTTTTATAACTTAGGAAAAATGTAAATATAACATTTAGGGAAGGTGAGGAGAGAGAGAGAGACTCTCAACAGGAAAATTACTACCAAGGACACAGGGCTTATAGATGATATAAAACTACATGTTGTTAGTAAAATTTCCTAGGCAAATACATACTTGCACAGAATTGAAGCTGTGATAAAATCTGAGAAATGCTAGGAAATTTTTATTTCTTTCAGAATTATTTATTTTCTTAACCAAAGTATAATTTATGTTCTTTAGCTGCCCACAAAGATCTGCATTTGGTTGGCAGAGACAGGAGGAGGAAGGGGTTTTTAGTGCAGAAAATCCTAGGGGAGAAGACAGGTAGGCCTGGATAATAGGCTGAGATGTCTCTGTTCCCTGGCTGGTCTGGAGGGTGGTGAGAGAAAGGAACTGAAGGAGCTTCATGCAGGAAATCTGTGCAAAACTGAACAGCCCGTGGTTCTGCTTCTGGGCTTGGGTAACCCAGTGAAGTCTAGAGTGGAGGCAGGGGGGACCATTCTATTTCTGATGCTCCCCGTGCCCCCTCTGCCACATTTGTATGCACTGAATGATAAACTTGAGTAATGTCAGTTAGAGAGGCAGCATCTGTAAATCTCTAGGACTGTGACTGCTGTGGTTCGAACTCGGTAATTATGCATTCTATTTCATTAATCTTCCTTCAAGAAGTGTTCCTTTAGAAATGCGGGTGTGGTATTTCATGAACAGATTTTAATTTCTTTCTTTTTTTTTTTGGTAGTTAAATGTATTTTTTTTTAATTTTATTATGTTAGTCACCATAAATACATCATTAGTTTTTTTTTCTTGTAGAACTTTTTATTTTTTTATTATTATGTTAATCCCCATACATCACATCATTAGTTTTTGATGTAGTGTTCCATGATTCATTGTTTGTGTATAACACCCAGTGCTCCATGCAGTATGTGCCCTCCTTAATACCCATCACTGGACTAACCCATCCCCCCCCACCCTCCCCTCTAAAACCCTCGGTTGTTTCTCAGAGTCCATAGTCTCTCATGGTTCATCTTCCCCTCTGATTCCACCCCCCCTTCATTTTTCCCTTCCTTCTCCTAATGTCTTCCATGCTATTCCTTATGTTCCACAAATAAGTGAAACCATATGATAATTGACTTTCTCTGCTTGACTTAGTTCACTTAGCATAATCTCCTCCAGTCCCATCCATGTTGATGTAAAAGTTGGGTATTCATCCTTTCTGATGGCTGAGTAATATTCCATTGTATATATGGACCACATCTTCTTTATCCATTCATCTGTTGAAGGGCATCTCAGCTCTTTCCACTGTTTGGCTATTGCGGACATTGCTGCTATAAACAGGGGTGCATATGGCCCTTCTTTTCATGACATCTGTGTCTTTGGGGTAAATACCCAGTAGTGCAATTGCTGGGTCATAGGGTAGCTCTATTTTTAATTTTCTGAGGCACCTCCACACTGTTTTCCAAAGTGGCTGTACCAACTTGCATTCCCACCAACAGTATAAGAGGGTTCCCCTTTCTCCACAACCTCTCCAACATTTGTTGTTTCTTACCCTGTCAATTTTTGTCATTCTAACTGGTATAACATGGTATCTCAATGTGGTTTTAACTTGAATTTCCCTATCGCTAATGATGATGAACATTTTTTCATGTCTGTTAGCCATTTGTATGTCTTCTTCAGAGAAGTGTCTGTTCATGTCTTCTGCCCATTTTTTGACTTGATTATTTGTTTTTTGGGTGTTGAGTTTGAGAAGTTCTTTATAGACCTTGGATACCAGCCCTTTATCTATAGTGTCATTTGCAAATATCTTCTCCCATTCTGTGGGTTGCTTCTTTGTTTTGTTGACTGTTTCCTTTGCTGTGCAGAAGCTTTTTATCTTGATGAAGTCCCAAAAGTTCATTTTTGCTTTTGTTTCACTAGCTTTTGGAGATGTATCTTTTTTTTTAAGATTTTATTTATTTATTCGACAGAAAGAGAGATAGCGAGAGCAGGAACACAAGCAGGGGGAGTGGAAGAGGGAGAAGCAGGCTTCCCAATGAGCAGGGAGTCCAATGCGGGGCTTGATCCCAGGACCCTGGGATCATGACCTGAGCCGAAGGCAGATGCTTAATGACTGAGCCACCCAGGTGCCCCTGGAGATGTATCTTGAAAGAAGTTGCTGTGGCCGATGTCAAAGAGGTTATTGCCTATGTTCTCCTCTAGGATTTTGATGGATTCCTGTCTCACATTGAGGTCTTCCATCCATTTTGTGTTTATCTTTGTGTATGGTGTTAGAGAATGGTCGAGTTTCATTCTTCTGCATGTGGCTGTCCAGCACCATTTATTGAAGAGACTGTCTTTTTTCCATTGCATATTTTTTCCTGCTTTGTCGAAGATTATTTGACCATAGAGTTGAGGGTCCATATCTGGGCTCTCTATTTCTGTTTCATTGGTCTATATGTCTGTTTTTGTGCCAGTACCATGCTGTCTTGGTGATCACTGCTTTGTAATATAGCTTGAAATCGGGCAACGTGATGCCCCCAGCTTTGTTTTTCTTTTTCAACATTTCCTTGGTGATTCGGGGTCTTTTCTGATTCCATACAAATTTTAGGATTTTAATTTCTTAAACATCATTTATATTTATCTAGAAAATAAGATATGAGTGGAACTTGAGGGCATCCCTAACTACCTTCAGTTTTCTCAAACAGCAATTCTAACAGTAGACAACTGCTACACAACCTGGGGTCTCCCCAGAGCCAGTCTATGTCTAGGTGCTAGGCTGGCTACCTCAGAATTACTGGAGGAACTTGTCAAATGTGGAGATTTTCAAGCTCTACCTTGAGAAATTCAGATTCAACAGATTTAAAAGATCCTACAAGTGACTCTGATATGCATTCTGGCTTGAGAAGCACTGTCCCTAGCAATTTCATTGTTCACTTATGGCAACCAGTAGAATTGCAGAAAAGGAGCATAAAGAGAGGGGTGCCTGGGTAATGTAGTCAGTTAAGCATCCAACTCTTGGTTTTGGCTCAGGTCGTGATCTCAGAGTCATGAGATAGAGCCCCGAGTTGTGTGGAGTCTGCTTAAGACTCTCTTTGCCTCTCCCCCCCAACTAAAATAAATAAATCAATCTTTTTTTTTTTTAAGAAGCATAAAGAGACTCAAATCCAGAGGACATAATTTGCACATCCAAACTATTCCAACAAAATAAAAGGCATAAATGAGAGTTCAAGTACGTGAAAGAGGAAGAGTTGCCCATACATAGATATTTTGTTGACTCTTGATATTGTTTCTATTCTTCTTGAGGCTTGTTAAACAGAACAAAAGCCAACAGTATGTAATGATGCAAGTGTTAGCACTAGGGAATCAAGTGGATAATATATTCTTCTGGCAAGAAATTAGAAGCAGCAACTTTATATAGAAGCAACTTTCTAAACTCCAAGGGTAGGTTAAAGAAAAACTGTTGTACAAGTCCCTGGCTCTTTTATAATTAATCAACCACCATATATTCTTTCAAAAAATATTTATTGAGTATGTATTATGTGCCAAACACTATTCTAAGTATTGGATATACAACAGTGAATGAGACAGACAAAACTCCCTACTCCGTGAGCTTACATTTCAGCAGAGGGAGACACAATAAACAAATAAGTAAAATAAATATTAGGTAGCACTGAGTGCTATAGAGAAAAATAAAGCAAGGAAGGACAATGGAACATTCTGAGGAGGGTGTTGCAATTTTCATTGAGATTGTCAAAAATGGCCCACACTGAAAAGGTTACATTTGAGCAAAATAAAACCTCAAGGAGGTCAGGGAGTAAGCTTTTTGTTATCTGGGGGAGGGTATTTAAGTGCGAGCTTGTCTAGAGTCTTTGAGACATACAGAGACCAGTGTGGCTAACAGGGAATATGTGAGAAGAATAATAGAAGATAAAATCAGAGAGGTAAGGGAGGAGACAGATCATGTAGGGTCTTGTATGACATTTGGAGGACTTTGGCTTGTACTCGGAGTTGGGAAGTCCTTGGAGTGTTTTGTGCATAGATGTGGCATGATCTAAATTAGGTATTCACATGATTGCTTTGGCTGCTTTTTAGAGAATGGACTATATAGAAGAGGGGAAGAGGAATAATATGGAAAACGCTTTGGGAAGAGGTTGCAATGATTCAGGGAAAAGATAATGATGGTTTGGACTGGGTAGTAGTAGAAAAGGTGAAAAGTGATCAGATTCTGGATATTTTAAAGGTAGGGTTGACAAAGTATACTGAGGAGTATCTAAAAGGAGGAGTCAAAGATGATCACAAGATGTCTGGCCTAGTAAGTTAGAAGGATTGGTTGCCAACAACTAAGATGGAAAAGAATGGAAAGTAGAGTATGGTGTTTGGAAATGTCACTGAGTTCTCTATTATCATGCAAGTTAATCAAGAGTTTATTCCAGGGGCACCTGGCTGGCTCAGTCAGTGGAGTGTGTGACTCTTGATCTTGGGATTGTAGTTTCAGACCCCATGTTGGGTGTGGAGATTACTTAAAAATAAAATCTTTTTAAAAGAGAGTTATTCCATTTTCTAAAAAGAATAAGGAAAATAATCATTAGTCATGTGTCCAGGGTTGTTGGAAGGATTAAAATAGTCTATGTATCCAGGGAAAATATCGAAATAAGCAGCTATTAATAATGGTTTCTTGTGAAGAGCATAAACGGCAGAATTCAGAAAATTTTCTTTTTACTTTTGTACTTCAGAAATGTCTCACTATGAACATGTTTTAATTTTTAATCATGTATCAATGCTGCTCAGCAATTAAAGGAACTACTGATATTTGCAACAACATGGATAAATCTCCCAAAACAACATATTAAGTGAAAGAAGTCAGACACAAAAAAATACATATTGTTTGATTCTATTTATATGCACTTAAAGGACAGAAAAAACTAATTTATGGTGATAGAATTCAGAATGATGGTTGAGTCTGCAAAGCAGGAGTTGAGGATTGACTAGAAAGGGCAGAAAGGAATTTTAAACTGGATTTAAGTTAATTTTTTTTTTTGGTTATAACCCAGATTATTTTTTTTTAAAGTTTTTAAAAAAATTCTAGTTAGTTAACATACTGTGTAATATTAGTTTCAGATGTACAATATAGTGATTCAACACTTCCACACAACACTGTGCTCATCACAACAAATGCACTCCTCAATCCCCATCACCTATTTAACCCATCCCCCCACCAACCTCCCCTCTGGTAACCATCAGATTGTTCTCTATGGTTAAGAGTCAAATTATGGGGGCACCTGGGTGGTACAGTCAGTTAAGCATCCGACTCTTGATCTCAGCTCAGGTATTGATCTCAGGATCGTGAGTTCAAGCCCACAATGGGCTCAACACTGAGCGTGGAGCCTCCTTAAAAAAAAAAAAAGTCAAATTATGGAAGCAGCCCAAGTGTCCATGCATAGATAAATGGATAAAAAAGTTGTGGTGTATATATACAATGGAATATTATTCAGTCATAAAAAAGAATGAAATCCTGCCATTTGCAACAACTCAGATGGAGTTAGTATAACGCTAAGTGAAATAAGTCAATCAGATAAAGAAAAATATCATATGATTTCACTCATGTGTGGAATTTTTTTTTTAAAGATTTTATTTATTTATTTGACAGAGAGAGACACGAGAGAGGGAACACAAGCAGTGGGAGTGGGAGAGGGAGAAGCAGGCTTCCCGTGGAGCAGGGAGCCCGATGCGGGGCTTGATCCCAGGACCCTGGGATCATGACCTGAGCCGAAGGCAGCCGCTCAACGACTGAGCCACCCAGGCGCCCCTCATATGTGGAATTTAAGAAAGAAAACAAGTGAGCAAGGGGGAAAAGAAGAGGCAAACCAAGTTAATTTTCTTAATCACTGCCTTTTAAATATTGCCTGGAAGTAATTGCATGGACTACAAACATAGCTGCTGCTCTTCAGTCCACAAATCTCTACATAATGTGCATCAATTCTCTCAAAATCTGACTGGGCAATGCACTGTTCACACACAGACAAGAAAGCATATAGTTGTATTGCCTCCTCTTGTCTCAGTGATAAACCAACCTATGACATGTAACAAAAATGGAAAGTCCAAAGAGGATTTTTATAACGCATTGTTGGATTCAGTTTGCTAGTATTTTAGTGAGAACTTCTGCATCCAGGTTCATCAGGGGTATTGGCCTGTAGTTCTCTTTTTTAGTGGAACCTTTTTTTTTTTTCCCTTCCTTTTTTAGTAGAGTCTATATCGGGTTTTGGTATCAGGGTAATGTTGGCTTCATAGAATGAATTTGGAAGTTTTTCTTCCTTTTCTGTTTTTTGGAATAATTTGAGAATAGATAATTAACTCTTCTTTAAATGTTTGGTAGAATTTGCCTGGGAAGATCTCTAGTCCTGGACTTTCGTTTGTTGGGAGTTTTTTGATTACTGATTCAATTTCTTTGCTGGTTATTGGTCTGTTCAAGTTTTCTATTTCTTCCTGTTTCAGTTTTGGTAGTTTATATGTTTCTCAGAATTTATCCATTTCTCCTAGGTTGTCTAATTTGTTGGCATATAGTTTTTCATAATATTCTCTTATAATTGTATTTCTGTGGTATTCGTTGTTATTTCTTTCTCTCATTTGTGATTTTATTTATTTGGGTCCTTTCTCTTCAATTTTATTAATTTTTTCAAAGAACAAACTTCTAGTTTCATTGAACTGTTCTATTTTTTTTTTGGTTTATACATCATTTATTTCTACTCTATCTAATCTTTTGCTGCATTTTAGGCTTTGTTTGTTGTTCTTTTTCTAGCTCCTTTAAGGTCAGGTTGTTTATTTGAGATTTTTCCTGTTTCTTTTAAGGTAGGCCTGTATTGCTATACACTTCCCTCTCAGGACTGCTTTTGCTGCATCCCAAAGGTTTTGGACCATTGTGTTTTCATTTTCATTTGTTTCCATGTACTTTATTTCTTCTTTGATTTCCTGGTTGACCCATTCATTGTTTAGTGCATGTTGCTTAATCTCCATTTATCTGTGGTCTTTCCAAATTTATTCTAGTGCTTGACTTCTAGTTTCATAGCGTTGGGGTCAGTAAAGGTGCATGGTATGATTTCAATATTTTTTGTATTTGTTGAGAATTGATCTGTGACCTAATACATGATCTATTCTGGAGAATGTTCCATGTGCCCTTGAAAAGAATGTGTATTCTGCTGTTTTAGGATGGATGTTCTGAATATATCTGTTAAGCCCATATGGTCCTGTGTATCATTCAAAGCCATTGTTCCCTTATTTATTTTCGACTTAGATGATCTGTCATTGATATGAGTACAGTGTTAAAGTCCCCTACTATTATTGTGTTATTATCAATTAGTTCCTTTATGTTTGTTATTAATTGTTTTATATATTTTGGTGCTCCTATATTGGGTGCATAAATTTTTATAATTTACAATTGTTATATTCTGTTGAATTGTTCCCTTTATTATGATATAATGCCCTTCTTTATCTCTTGTTACAGTCTTTGTTTTAAAATCTACTTTGTCTGATATAAGTATCCCTACCCCAGCTTTCTTTTGAAACAATTTGCATGATAAAATGCTTCTCCATCCCCTCACTTTCAATCTGTAGGTGTCCTTAGGTCTAAAAAACAAAAAAAAAAGAAAAAGAAAATCCAAAGAGGAATTTGACCAACAAAAACAAAAGTGAACCAAAGGAATGAAAAGTGGTAACACTGGAAATGAAATTCAAATCAAATGTAAGCAATTATAGAAGAAATAGCTGACCATGGGAATGTTGACACTGCTGCCATTCAAGAAAGTCTAGATATGCTGCCTGAAGAGCTTAATGAAGGCAAACTTAACAGATATAAATGCATGTTTGTGATGAAAAGGATGAAGATGTCCCAGAAAATCACAGCAAAAACTTCACCTTAAAGGAACTCTCAGAGATATTTCATGACATCAAAAGTGAAAGGATAAAATGTTGGAATCTGATTCAACTTAAAAAGGAGTATGACATTTTGTCAAGACATAGGAAAGATTCTCACTTCATATTGGAAGTAGAAGGCAATAACTATTCAAACTTCTTGACAATTTTTAAAAAAAGAAATAAAACATTTCTCAGTGTTTCTAATGTTTTAAATTGTAGTGTCTAAATAAACATAAGTTTTATCATTTTTTATTTCCCAATACATTTATAAACAACAGTAAAACTTTTTAAGGTTTGATAAAAACTTTGAGAGATCATGAAACAAATGTAATTTTTCCCATTGATAATTAAGATCACTTTGGTTTGTTTTTTTTTTAAGACTTTATTTATTTGAGAGAGACAGAGATAGCGAGAGAGAGCACAAGCAGGGAGAAGAGGGAGAAGCAGGCTCCCCGCTGAGCAAGGAGCCTGATGTGGGACTCAATTCCAGGACCCTGGGATCATGACCTGAGCCAAAGGCAGACACTTAACCAACTGAGCCACCCAGGCACCCAATCATAGATCACTGTGTATGATTACAGTTTGCACAGACATTTCGTGGGCCCCAAACTACCATGCAAAGTGAGAACTACCTGTACTTGCATAACTTTTAAAAGATATATGTTAATTTATATTTCTTATTTTATCAATTTTAGACAGTATCTCTCTTTTTTCATTTCCTTTTTTGGGAATGCATTTAATTTTACTGTGTATTACATTTATTTAAACTATAGTTGGTTTTTTTAATAGAAGCATAGTTGACACACAAGGTTACATTAATTTCAAGTGTACAGCATAGTGATTTAACAACTCTATACCTTATGTTATGCTCATAAGTGTAGCTACCATCTGTCACCATACAATGTTCTTACAGTACTACTGACAGTATTCTCTATGCTGTACCTTTCAACCCTGTGACTTATTCTTCCCACAACTAGAAGCCAGTACCTTCCACTCCCCTTTACTCATTTGGGCCATTCACTCTTCCACCCCAGCTTGTTCTCTGTATTTATGGGTCTGTTTCTGCTTTTTGTTTATTTTGCTTTTTAGATTCCATATATAAGTGAAATCTTATGGCATTTGTCTTTCTCTGATTTATTTCACTCAGCACTATACTCTCCAGGTCCATCCTTGTTGTTGCAAATGGCATGATCTCATTCTTTTTTATGGCTGAGTAACATTCCATCATATATATACCACACCTCCTTTGTCCATTTATCTATTGATGGACACTTGGATTGCTTCCATATCTTGGGTAATGCAAATAATGCTGCAATAAACACAGGGTGCATATATCTTTTCAAATTAGTGTTTTAGTTTTCTTTGAGTAAATACCCAATAGTGGAACTACTGGATCATATAGTATTTCTATTTTTTTATTTTTAGAGTAAACTCCATACTGTTTCCACTAGCTGTACCAGTTTATATTCCCACCAACAGTGTGTAAGTGTTTTTCTTCTACATCCTCACCAGTACTTATTATTTCTTGTCTTCTTGATTTTAGCTATTCTAAAGGTACAGGTGATATCTCATTGTGGTCTTGATTTACATTTTGCTGATTATAAGTGATGTTGAGCATCTTTTCATGTGTCTGTTGGCCATCTGTATGTTAGAGAGTATCTCTTAATACCCCTAAGGTTGGGTGATGAAAATAATGCTCTTACACTGGACTCAACCTCTATTCCCCCTTCCTTCCCTAAATTTTTTTTGTTTTACCATTACTTCACAATTGTACAAATAATAAAATAGTAGTTTGAATTTTGCCTTTGATAGATTCTAAAAATTGAAATCCAATAAATAATATTTAATTTGAATTGAGTTTCTCAGCCTTGGCATTATTGACATTTTGAACCAGAAAATTCCTTGTGGGGTGCTGTCCCATGCATTATAGAATGTTTAACAGCATCCTTGACCTTTACCCAGTAGATGCCAGAAGCACTCCCTCATTCATTACTATCAAAGATGTCTGCAGACATTGCCAAATGCTCCCCAAGGAAAGAGTGAGTCAAAATTGTCCAAGTCAAAAACCACTTGGGTTTTTATTATATGTCTTTAATATTTCAGTCTACCTTCACATGATGTTATACCACTTCACATTTAGTGTAAGAACCTTATGAAAGAATAGTTCCCTTTTTCCCTCCCAAACTGTCCTATTTTTCATACATTTTATTTTATAAATGTTATATTCCCCATACTTCATTTTTTTTTTGTTGTTTAAATTATCAGTTATTTTTTTGTTTCTTTTTTTATTTAAATTCAATTAGCCAACATATAGTCATCATTAGTCTCAGATGTAGTGTTCAGTAATTTACCAGTTGTGTATAATACCCAGTACTCATCATATCACATGCCCTCATTAATGTCCATAACCCAATTACCCCATCCCCTCACCAACCTCCCCTAAATTATTATTTTTAAAGAGCTTTAAATAATAAGGAAACAATGTATTATCCATATAGTTACCATTTCTTCATCCTTTTGTGTAGATTCAGATTTTCATCTGACATCATTTTCTTTCTGCCTGGAAGACTTCAACAGTTTTTATAATGCAAGTCTGCTGTTGAAAAATTCTTTGGGTTTTTGTACATCTGAAAAAGTCATCATACCATCATTTTAGAAACATTTTGGCAAGGTAAAGAATTCTAGGTGTAGGAGAAACAGTAGTAAACAAAACAATGTTCCCACCCTCATAAAACTTTTCTAACAGAAAACACAAAAGATAAAGTATATAAAGATACCAGCTAATGGTAATAAGTATGCAGAAAATTAAAACAGGGGTGGTGTAACAGAAGTAGATTGGATGCTTTAGATGGATTGGTCAGGGAAGGTGGCATTTGTACTGCAACCTGAGAGGAGGGGAGTTTGCTATATGATATATGACCAGAGGAAGCACATTGCAGGCAGAGGGAACCACGAGGATTGCTTGTTTTTCTCTCATCAGTGTGTAGGGTCTTGATGTAATTAACAGTGTTAACCCTTTGTGCCATATGTTTGAAAAATGGTTTCCCTGGCATTTAATCTCCTGTATGTTGTATTTTGCCCTTCACAGTTTTTTTTTACTTATTCAAATAAATATTATTTCCTTTGTGGTGACTCCTATCTTCTCTCTTTCCCTCTCACTAACTCTTCCACACAGCAGTAGGGTATGCCTATTGATGGGCCAGACTGGGAATAGGTACTGCACATGCTCACTCAGCCCCTCAGGGTTACTCCCTCCTTTCTTGCCCTGACTTTGCCTGAAGACATATGGGTTCTATGACAGCTCATGTGCTGCAGCTGCCTGTTCTTGCTGTTTTCTCCAGCCTTAATAACCACTCCTGACATCTACAGTGGAAAATCTCCTGTATTGTTTAAAGAATTTCACTCATGGATTTAACTGAGTGATAGATGCTACAACCAGACACTCTGGGAACAAAGAGCAGTCATTCATAACTCTGTAATTAAATATCCTGCTTTCTGCTCTTGGCCCCACTATCTCTGATCTGGGACTTTTTCTGGAAATACTATTTTAGAAATCTTTTTCTCTTGCCTTCAGTTGTAGATTCCTTCAGTCTGTTGGGTACTGCCATCAATTTGAATTTTTTTGTTTTATGTTTTACAGTAATTTTTTAATTTTCTAATGTGCTCTTGCCATCTTGTAGGATTCTTTGTAGGACTGGCGTAATTTCCATGTTATTTCAATGAAGCATTGGCAAGAAAGAGAGGTCAATGCCTCTGATTAGTTACCTGAACTAGAGCTCTCATGTGAACATTACAATAATTTTTTTCTTATTAAAGTTATACCTAGATTAATTTGGGGAGAATTGACAGTTTTCAAAAAGGAGTCCTTGGTGCTGTCCAGTCTATATGGTACTATATAACTTGTCACCTATTGAAATTATACTTTGCCCCATTTCCCCCATGCAATTTACCAATAAATTGTATCACATTTCCATCAAAATACATCCTGAATACAATTACTTATCAATACCTTCTCTGCTACTACCCTATCCCAGGGATGTTTTAAATTCTACCTTCAACTAGTCATTGTTGAATTATAGGGAAGCTATTGATATTTTTGTATGGTATATAAATAAGAGCCATGCAGAGAATTAAGTTCAAAAACCACTTTTTTGAATGTGTAATGGTTCTAACAGTTTGTTTGATTGTTTGGGGTTTTCCAAAGAGACCATCATCACCTGCAAATAATAAAAATTATGCCTCTCCTTTCATACTTATTGATTTACTAAGGTTTTCTACCTCTAATCAGCTAAATTGTAATCACTTAATATTGGACCAGAAAAGTATCCAGTTTATTGTTTTAAAAGTATATGTATCTGTTGTCATGTTCCTCATTCATAATGTACATATTTCTTTTATTTTCTTTAATTGACATAGGCGTGTGATTTGTCAGATTGGGGCTTTCCTGGCCTCGGTGCCTTATTTTAAATAATACTCTTTGTCATGTTAAAAAAAACCTCCTAATTTTTCTTCCTTTTAATACAAAATTTGTGTCGAGTTTTATTAAGTTCCCCTTTAAAATCTTTTAAGGTGACTATGTAATTTTTTTAAATCCTCAAAAAACCCTTTGAGGGAGTTCCTATCTTTACTCCCCCTTTAAAAGCCAAGACACTAAGGCCCAGAGAGGTTAAGTAATTTTCCCAACGTCACATAACAAGCAAATGCCAAAATCATAGTTCCAGTTCAGATCTCTCTGACACTTGCCCTCTTAACCACAACACTGCATTGTAGTTTTGAATATGTATGCATACACATGCACAAAACACATACATATGTATGTAGTTTTGTTTTGTTTTGTTTTTTACATTATATCTCCATTTTGATGCAAAAGAGCCTGGAGAAAGGAAGCCATTCAAGATTCAGGAGGTTGAGAGAACACTGTCCATTTAGAGGCTCTTGAGTGGGCAGAAAGAAATGGAACATAGAGTAATTGTAAATCCCAGTTTGCCCCACCTTTAGTTGTCTTGTGTGGGAGCAAATGCTGAGATCCATTTGACCATCCTAGCTTGTCCTAATGACATGTCCTCACTACTCACTTTGTCTGTTGCTCATGACTTCCTCCACCAGAGGGCATGGAGTATCCCTGGTGCTGCTCCCTTGTCCAAGGAATTAAGATTCTTCTAAAATGTCTCAACAGCAGTGTACTGGATTAAGTAATGTCCTCACCCCCCAAATTAATGTCCTCTTAGAACCTATGAATGTGACAGTGTCTGGAAATAGGGTATTTTCAGATTTAATCAAGTTAAGATGAAATCATACTGGATTTGGTGGACCCCAATCCAATGACTGGAAAGAAAAGACTCATCCCTAGAGCATTTGGAAAGAATACAGCCCTGCTGGCACCTTGATTTCAGATGTCTGGCCTCCAGAAGTGTGAGAGAATAAATTTCTGTTGTTTAAGCCACCCAGTCTATGATTTGTTAGGAAACTAATATAAACAAGAAGTCTCCCAAACACCTCCTCCCACCCCCACACACCTAGCACAGTCACACAAACCATTTTTCTTTCTAACTTTGGGCAAAAGGACAAAACTCCATTTTCTTTTGGCGTTTACATGTGAAGTACTATTCTTCAACCCTCAAAAAGAGACATGAAATGCGTAAGTAGGGAGATGACTACAGTTCAATAATTCTACATTTTGCTCTATACAGATTTTTCAAACCAGGTGCTGGTATCTACATGAGCACACACAAACACACATGCTATTTCGAAGTACTTTTCTTCTTCAGAATCTGAGGATTGAAGTACTAAAGTCAGGCTTATTCCAACCCCTTTAAATATCAGTTCTCAGGATAAACTTACAAGTTGTCTTGCCATGTCTTTAGTTTTCTTTCTTGGTAACTTGTCTTTCAAAGAAAGAGGGATCTTTCTTTGAGGACTATTCTTAAATGGAACTCTCTGGACCTTTGTGATTCGCGTGATGGAGTTTCTTTCATGTAATGAATCTGTTGTTTCAGGATTGGTCTTTCTTGTTTCCTTTCATGCCCCTTTTATTCATGAATTTCCTCCATTTACATGGTTTTCTATCTCTTTTCTGAGGATATTTAGATATCCTTGAGTTTCTAGGCTTCTCTACTTGATTTGCTCTTAGCCTCCTGTGACCTTTATTTACCTTTACATTATTGCCACATTTTGTGCAGTTCTCTGGTTGTGTAACTTGTTTCATTTTTGGTAATCATTATTGTTTTCTTTTTAATTCTCCAATTCAGTCAAACCTCCTCAGGAGTTGCCTTTCCTCTCTAGTAGCTTCAGGTAGTGTTGCAGAATTGCTTAATTGAATCAGGGCCACCGGATTTACTTAGATTTGTTCATTGTTTCCTAAGCCTACACTGAGAGGGTATTGATTTTCTTTTATCAGACAATGCTACTGTTTTTCTGTTACAGTAGCCAGGAGGAGGGACCTGGGGGTCTCTTTTTAATCCACCAGCTTCCAAGAAGTCCCATTTTATCTTTCAACCTTCTGTGCCAGTCAAAACTCTTGCTCCTGACACCTCTTCATTAAGTTCCTTTTTGCATACCAACTGTCTCACTTGCAAGTTTAGCTTTGCATAAACTTTGTTATCAATTCTTTGTTCTAAATAAGTCATCCAGTGTTATGCCACATATAAATTCTTGCAATAGCTAGCACAAGATTGACCCATCTACTTTTATCTCATGTGTAAAACTTTCCTTATTCAAATAGTATCTTTATTAAAGAAAATTTGGAAAACAATCTCGTATACACTTTTCTGTTGACATTATTATAAACATTTCTACATGTTATTACAGAGATGTGCATAAACACACTTTTTTGGGCTGAATAATGTTCCATTAAGAGGTAGTACCACAGTTAGACCATTTGTAGAGTGGTATGTATTGTTTTGATCTGCTTAAGCATCCTTTCCCCTTTCTTCAGGTAGTTACACTCTCTTGCCCCACCTTCCCTTTGGAGAACTGTCCTTCCATGCCTTTCTTCAGATGTGGTTCTGGTGATACTTGGCCTCCAACATCCCCCTGCCTCCTGTCCCAGTGACAGGGGGGCATATGTCTCAGGCCTGGTTAATCCTAATTCCTGCGGTAATTTGGACCTAGTCCCAAGAGTGCTCTTGTGACTCTAGTCTTTCCCAGGTTATATCACTTCAGATACATTTGCTACTAGAAACAGAAGACCTAACTAACAATGGCTTAAACCTTAGGGACATCTGTCATTTTACTTAAAAAGCCTCGAGATCGTGGTTGTTATGAGTTGATTTGCATCCCCCAAAAAGCTATGTTCAAGTACTAACACCCAGCACCTGTGATTGTGGTCTTATTTGGAAATAGGGTCTTTGCAGATGTAATCAAGTTAAGATGAGGCCGTTATGGTGGGCTTTAATCCAATATGAATGCAGTTTTTATAAGAAGAGGACATCAGCATGTGAAGATACGCAGGAAGGCCATGTGACAACAGAGGCAGAGACTGGAGAGAGGAAGCTGCCAGCCAAACACAGCTAAGGATCAACAGCCATCACCAGAAACTAGGAAGACGCAAGGAATGATTCCCCCCTACAGGTTTCAGAGGGAGCACGGCCCTGCCTACACCTTGATTTTGGACTTTTAGTCTCCAAAACTATGAGATAATAAATTTCTATTGTTTTAAGCTACGCAGTTTATGATACTTTGTTACGATAGTCTAGGAAACTAATATAGTGGTGCATTAAGATCCCAGGAGATAAAGAAGAAACAGAAAACCTGTCATCATAAGGTTAGAGACAAACTGGTCAATGAACATGGAGGACATGTAAACTAGTACACCTTCATTCAAAAAAATATTTACTAAATGATTAATTACTATGTGCCAGTAACAGCAAAGTGGCCAAAGGCATCATGACTCAAATAGTGCAGTGCACAAACTTTGTTATAACTGCTAGTATTATTGTGGCTTTTAATAAATGTAGAGAGAGATGTTTTACATGCCCAGCCTTCTGCATTGTGCTTTCAAGACATTATCTCACTCAGTCATCTCAACAACCCTGTGAAATAGTAGTTATCCTGATATTTCCCATTTTGAACAAAGAGAAAACTAAAGCTTTCAACCAACAATGCATTTGATGGACTGTTGAGTTAGAGGTGCACATGCAAGAGAACTTAGTGATAACCATCTGCATCTCAGTCTTTGGAAAAACCCCAAATAGTTCTCCCAGTTGCAAATGTATCAAAGACTCACACTGAACGTACCTGGTCAGTGTGGACCAGGACTTTTGGCTTCTGCATGACCCCACACCATGGCATCACAGACACCGTCAACAGTCAAGTCATTCTGACAGTGAACTACACAGCAGATTCTCTTTGGAGGTCAGCATGAGGACCCAGCCTCCACCACTGCCAGTCAGTTGGTGTTGATGAGAGTCCCACAGTTTATATTGGCAATTATAATCAAGTCTGAGACTTTCCAGTCCTCAGAGACTACATACCCCAATGTAGGTTGTGGTCAACAGGGTTTTATATATGAAAGCCACAATTAGTAATGTGCTTTGAGGTATAAAATGAGTCAAGGATGTTTATGCTTAAGGGTTGAAGAATGCTTACCAAACTAAGAACAGGCACAGTGTTATAAGAGATGTCCATTGGAGCCTCCCTAAAATGGGTTCTCTGTTTTAACAAATGAATAAATATGGGAAACAATGCATAATGGAGGCCCTGTAAAGTACTGCTTTAAAGAAACCTATTTAAATAGCATTTTCATGCTTGTTTGACCTTGGTTGCATTCCTCCCCCCGCCCATCTCCATCCCTCCCTCTCTCTCTCTCTCCTATTAATGTCCTATAGAACAGATATGTGGGATATCAGTTATGAAATCCTGAGTTCAAGTACATTGTAAAAGTGCCCCAGAGATGTTCACATGAAAGTGAAGAAAAGCAGGATAATGGCATGGAACATTTTAGGAAGGTTTCTAACTACACATTGCAAAGTCTGGGTAAGTCTCGTTGGCAGGAAGTTGGGTCCTTAATGATGCCAGGCAGATGTGAGCATATTCTTTTTGTTATAGAATTGTAAATAAAAATCATCTTGCATTGAGATATTTTTTGTAACTTTTCATCTAGAATTTTAACACATTTTTCAAAAAATCTAAAAATGTTTGAAAAGATACCATTTTTCTCTCAGAACAGGAAATCCTAAAGTAGGCACACCACCCCCATCTGGTGCAGGTGTCTCACAGCCATGAATGTCAAGTGATGAGGCATAAACTAGAGGCTGAAGATAGACACAAGCACTTTTTCCCCTTTAAAAGTAAAGATATGTTTTAACTAAAATAGTTTAATGAAAATAACTTAATTAGGCACTTTGTTAAGCATAGTACTAGGCACCAGAAATAGAAGCAAAAACACAGTCTCTGCTTGTGAGGGGCTCACGTCCTACTGGGAAAGACAAGGGCATGGCCAGTGGATGGACTGGGGTAGTTAAGGGATACCTAGAAGGGACAAACCCCACATGGAGGTTCCAGGGGATTCACTGTGCAGGTGTTAATGGAGTAGAGCTTTGAAGAATGAGATTTGCCCCATAGGAGATGAGGAAAGAACACATTCAAAGGTGCAGAAGCCTGAGAGGTGACAGTAAGCTCAGAGACCAACAGTTAGCTCTGTGTGGAGAGGCTAGAGTGGGAAGTGTACAGGGTGGGGCAGAGATTGAGGATTAAGGGGTAGGTTGAGGCAGGCTTACAAAGCCTAGTGTGGGATCCAGATCCACCAGTGAATTGGCCGTGTGACCCTCGTTAATACGTCATCTGCCCTTTTAACATCTCATATATTTCGTTAAAAGCACAGTTTCTGGAGGCAGATTCTTGGGCTCTCATACTGACTTGTCTGATAGTGGACAAGTTCTTTTTGCCTCAGCTTCTTCAACTATCACATAGTACCAACTTAAAAATACATAAATAAAATACTTTAAAGGGCTGCTGAAATGATTAAATGCAGTGGTATGTGTGCTTGACACAAATGAACATTTATCGGTGTTTGTGATTATTGTCGCTGTCATTGATGATGTCATTCTCTTCATTGTCTGGAAGGATATGCTAAAATAACATGTGAAAGTGCTTGGAAAACTGAAAACCAGGAGGGTTACAATTACCATGCCAATAATGCGCTCACTACCCGTGAGCAGGCATCTCTTCACCAGGGCTGCCTGCCGGGCCACCACAAATGTCTCCGCAGATGGTGTGGTGCCCAGCGACGGGGCGCCATTCATTTAGACCAGGGTTGATAGAGATGTGCTAAGTGTTGACTGGAGTGCTGGTCACATGGATACAGTACATATGTCAAAGACAATAAAACTGTTCACCTAAGACTGGTGCATTTAAAAATAGTTTTGAAAATCACAGCTTAGAATCAACAGCACTCCCTGGCAGTTGGGGCTTGTTTCAGATCAAAGCTGCTCACACCTCGAGACCGCTCATGCCTCTGCTTCAGTCCTGGCAGAGTCCTTGCACCACAGAATGCAAAGACCTCAAGTGACCTTTCTCTCTCCATTTCTACCAGATCTCTGTCTCTTCAGGTAAAAAATGAGGCAGGAAAATCCACTCTTTGCTCCTAGGTATGGAGAAGTTTGGTTCAATCCATCCCTCAGAATCTTCCCCCCTCTCTCACAGCTGGCTGGAGGTGCTTAGCTTGGCTGACTTGCCTCAGGACAAATTTTAAGTTCCCAAACTTTCCGAATGCTTTATTTGAAAAGCGAGTTTCTCTTATAAAAAACAACACCTTAGAAAATCCAAGCGATTTATTTTTAACAGATTCTTAAAGTGCTCTAAATCACCAAAACTTGCCAGCAGGGCACGATGTAAGACTCGGCCATCATTATCAATCAAGGTACCAGGTCTGCAGTGAGCGGGGCGCCGAACAAAGCTGGAGGCACAAATTAAGGAGGTTTTCTGAGCTGAGCCCCTGGTGGGCAGGGGGCCTGTCTGACTAAATTGCTTTGTGCCACACAGAAGAGAAGAAACGAGCGGTTTTTTATATTAGTGATGGTTATGTGCTTGCTGTGGGCCTACAGAAGTAAGCAAAGGCCAGAGCTGTCTGGGGTGTTTGACAGAAGATTTTCTTGGGGGGGGGCACAAGGCCTAAATCCTCAAGCAGGTTGAAATCTCCTGGCGAAGGAATCATGGAAAAAAGACTAGAATTGCCTCTGAGACTAGAATCTGCCTCTGTTAGAATGCCTGACAGAACTCACATTGATTCGTTTATAGTTCTTGAAAGACATGCCATCAACTGCTAATGGTTCCAGAAAAACTGGGGAACAAGTGTCTGTTTCAGAGGCGTGTGCATCAGCAGCTTCCCACACCCAAAGCCCCGAGGAGCCCCGCTGTCCCTCTGTTCGCCTTCCCAAGCCCCTTTCATCCAGACTGCATTTTCCTGACTGTGCTCAAGTGTGTCTGAAGAGAGATCACCAAGCAAAACAGCTGTGTAGGTCTTCCTTTCTCTTTCTTTTCCTCTGTCCCTCTTCTCTTCTCCCTCCCTCTATTCCTCTCTCCCTCTCCTCTTCTCTCTCTCTAAACCTTTTACACTGCAGTTGAACAAGCCCCTGGATAAAGACTTTATCCAAAAACCCCCTCTTTAAAGTTATTTCAAATTTCTCTGCAAGGCTTTCAGAAATCTGTTTGTTTGAGGGCAGAATTAGATGTGACCGGCGTTTTATTGTGACATAAAACCATATTTCTTCCCTGGAAGATTAAAAAATAAAATCGGTTAATAAGAAAAGCTGTCAGCAACAGAAAATGGCTGACATAATCCGTTTATCCTCCGAGCAATAAAGATATTGGTCCTTGGGAGTCTATCCTCTCTCTCATGTTATTTCGCCCAAAACATTATCTTCCCAGCATTCTGATGGATTAAGAAGTCATATGGGAGATAGCAGGGAAATGACAGATACAAAAAAATATATAATATCCTTTCATTTCCCCTCCTCCCTCCACACTCACTCATATTCCCCCTCTCTTTTTCTCCCTCCCCCTCCCCAAAACACACACACACTTTATTTTCTCTCTTTTCCCTCTCCCTGACACCCTCCCATTTTTCTCACCCTTTGGAAAAGAAATAGATCTTCTTTTACCCACAGTTCCAGTACTCTGATAATCCTAATAGGGGTGATAATGCAAAGTGGCACCGAAGTCAGTGCCTGCTGTGTGTGTGTGTGTGTGTGTGTGTGTGTGTGTGTGTGTGACTTGCACACATCTCCATAGACACAGATCACCAAATAAAGAGATGGACCCTTGATAAGGCTGTTGAACACCTAGAGAGAAAGAGAGTTAAGTGTATCTAGCCACACTCGTAGATTTTTAATCTAGGATTTCTGACTATAGCATAACTTTCAGGAACAAGGCTGAAGGCAGCACAAGCTAAAGGAAACAATAAATGGAGCTTTGGAGAGGCTACAATTAAATTACTGTTTGGGTTTTAGGGGATTAAGGAAACCATTTAAAAATAAAAATAATTTTAAAAAAAGCACAGTGTGGCCAAACTTGTTTTCTTCTTTTCTCAATTAATAGTACCAATCACCACCTTTTCTCATATGCACAGAGATTGTTCTGGGGAAAAGATTCTTGAGATTACCCATCAGAAACCTCGGGATACTTTTAAACTGCTTTACAAATAATCCCTAGAACCTCTTCCTGGTATTTTAAGGAGGGGTGAGGGGAATGCAAATAGAAACTAAGCAACATCTCTAAAATGTACTCTTTGGTTTGGAAGGTTACTCTTTTTTCCATCTGGGTCTTACCACTCTTTTCTAACTCACCACTTCTCTCAGGTGAAACACCAGCACTTCTGTCAGTCCTAGGAATTTTGTTCAAACAGCTAAATATTAAGTCTTACTGACCAAGCTGTGTGTTTCATGGGAATTGAAAGAAGAATGTTGTGTTTCATGGGAATCTGACCATGTGAGTTTACTGCTGACATGTGTGCTCTCTTAGGTAAGATCACAGGAAGCTATAGGAGGAATCATAAATACCAGGAGGAGTTGGTGAGCCCCCAAAATGGTGGTAGAATGGAGAATTTCTGGAAATGATTTTCTGTGTGTCCATGAAAGTGGACAATTATGTATGTATATATGTACATACATGCATATATTTCAATATCTAAAACTCATCTAAAATATACCACTCACAATTATTTTTTGTTTACCAGTCCATCCTCACCTAAGTTACCAGAAATGGCAAATAATACAATTTCCCACTTTTCTAATAGCTAATCCTCAAGTATGTCTGTGACTACAGTATCCTCACTTGGTATACGGATGAGAATGAACCAGGTTAAGGGTAAGAGAGAAGGTGAGATGAGAAATGTGGAGGATATGGTTTGGGGATTCCATTCCATAAATTACCTTTTTTTTTTAACCTGACAGTTTGCAAATGATATAATAGAAATACCATCAGGGTTCCGAGGAGAAAATAATTTTTATTTCTTTCAATTCATCTACTTCTATCTACTCACATCTTTCTGCAGCAAATGTCTTCTGGGATTATAACTTTCTATACATTTTGAAAGCCAGTTGCTATAGAAGGCTTTAATTGTCTTGTACAAGATACATTCCCGTAAAAAATGATGTTACCCACTCAAAACAAATATACACATTTTATTATTGCAGAACCTCTTTATTTAAATGGCTATAAAACCAGATGTTGAGAAAATGTCTATAGCAATTAAAAACAGGGAGTAAATTCATAAACCACAATTACTAAAGCTAAATGTTTCATTGAAAAAGAGGCTGTTTCTCAATCAAAAGTCTTTAGTAAATAAAAGCTGCTTGAATGTTAAGTGTTTGGATGCTGTAGCATGAAACTGAGCTCCTCAAATATTTCCAATTGATGGTATTAATGATTAAAACAGAAACTCTGAATTAAATTAGTTCCTAGTTTGACAATTGACCATGCCTAAAACACAATTCATTTATTACTTCATTGAATATGTTATTGTCATTGTGTTAAACCAGGCGTCATAAATCATCCTAATACATAAGCCATTGCTAGGAATTGACTAGGAATTAGCTTGGAGTTTATTACAATCCCTGGATTATACACTTCGCCTAACATTTGTTCATTCTTCTTTTAGCAAACATTTATTGAGTGTTTACCATGCACGAGGTGCTTTGGCAGGCACTAGGGATCTGTAGATAAACAAGACAAGGTCACTGCCTTCTGGAATGCCACAGTCTGGCAGGG
Source organism: Neomonachus schauinslandi (assembly GCF_002201575.2). Classification (NCBI taxonomy): domain Eukaryota; kingdom Metazoa; phylum Chordata; class Mammalia; order Carnivora; family Phocidae; genus Neomonachus; species Neomonachus schauinslandi. Next base: position 121,944,157 of record NC_058403.1, read on the forward strand.
GAGGCAGACCACAGATAAGCAGCAACACCTTGATGTGGTGGGTACTCTGACAGAGGAGGTAGAGGACTGGGGGCACACTGGTCATCCCCCTGAGGTACAGGCTCCAGTGTAGCCTGGGTATAGTGCCATGGCAGCTTCTTCACACACCACTGGCTTGCTCAGGTGCCCAACACCAACTTGATTCTGGGAGACAGGTGCCAGTATCTCGTCTCCAAAGTCCTCCCAGAACTTTGTTGCAGGGGAGTTTATGGGAGTCACGGTGGTGAACACATACTATACCTCTGTTGTAGGTTACCTGCCCATCATTATCTAATCTCGTGACCCTGAAATAATCACAAACTATAAAATGGAACAGGTTAAACATAAATAAGGTTTTCTTCAAAAGTACTTTAAAAATTGAAGACTTGCCAGATTATCTTTATTACAAAAATTATAAAAATCAAGATCTTTCTAATACTCAAATTGTCTCTTTCATAGCACTGATAATACTGTATGGAAATTCTAAATGACCTGCCTGTTTCTTATGAATTGTGAGATACTTGAGAACTGGGATGGTCTATAAATGTCTGTCAAATCCAATCAAATGGAAATATTTTCTAGTTAAAGTATGAGTCACCGGTGTTGAAAATTACTCAGTTTGTCAATAACAACGAGTTACCTTTTTCTTGTCATAACAAGATTTCAAGATGTTTGGTCTATATAAGTCTTGACCTGGTCATGGAATGGGTTGTTCTATTTAATGAATGCATTTAGTTTTACAGAGGATTACCCAAAATACTTTATTTGGGTTACCAATTTAGAAAAGACATCTTAAAATACAATATAATTCTCTTTCCAGTGAAACTAAATGAACAGGATTAAATTGTTGTTTCAGGAGGCAGGTCATTGTGAAGATAAAGTATCATTTGCTTGGAGAGTGCAAGGTCCACCTGTACTCTTCTGGGAGCTGGTTGGTGATTTCTTTTCTTAGGGAATTTCCTGGTTATATGGATTTGACTGAGCACATCTAGTAGTGTAGGGTATGTAGGAAATTCTAAGCACTCATTTAGTCCTTGCAACAATGCTCTGAGCTAGGTACAATTATTATAGCCAGAATATTATAGCCAATTATTATAGCCAAATAAAGAAACTGACTTAGAGTTTATTTGCCCAAGGTATAAAACCAGGACTTCACAAAGCCAGAGCTGGGATACCTAGCTGCCTGATTTCAATGTTCTTACTCTTAGTTACTATTCCATACTGCCTCCACTGAGTTGATTTACAGAAATATTAGGTAAACCATGCAGAATTTAATAGCTTCCTCCTGGTTCAATGAAACTTGAGAAGAAAATGTGAATGAAATCTTCAGTCTTCTCTCAGGGGTTTAGCCTCAGTTTTTCCTCACCTGGATCTTTTAGGATTCTTGTCATCCACTTTCCTTGCTAACCTGCCAGTACTCTTTTACTCTGCTGATGTATACAAGTCAAAAGTCAGGCAAAGGTCAGTCCTTACCATTTAGTCAGTAAGTAAGGACTTGCCACAGGCTTAGCTCTATGCTAGGTGGCATTGGGAGTAAATATGAGTGTTTAGAAAAAATCCAACTGAAGTGCAGTTCTAGAAAAACTCCAGATCATGGATATAAGGCTAAAATGAGGAAACAGGGAAACTAGGCTGGTTTCCAAAATTGAGGCCAGGCTGTATGCATATGCCTTCTCTCTTCTTCTTCATTCTTCCCAGGAATGAACAATGAATAGCTAGAAGAGGTCTGTATTCTGCAAGGAAAGCTCTTGAATAGTTCCTTCTGCATCTCTTGCCTTCTAATGACATTGCTGAATATCTCATATAGAGTTTGTTGTATACAGATTTAAGTAATTAAAGAAAGTTTCCAGCTTGGAAATAGATGTGTAGGTAGAGTAAAAGTCATCTCCTGATTGAGAAGAATAAAAGTTCCTCCTGCTGCTATGCATATATGCATAAATATCCCCAATTTTTTTAAATCTCTTTTTCTGATTGAGAGGGACCACTTGGAGCATAGAAAAGCTTCTTGCAGAGAAAGTAGTTCCCTCATGTGCAAAGCAGGTACAGGAAATATAAATCCCTCAGATTAGTTTAAGAAGGCTAAAGATAAGGCTCCTTTATAACAGCAATTAGAGGCCAGCACATGGACTCTAATTAATGTCAGCACATTAATGCTGACAGGGAAGAAAGTTGTCAACCTAAGACGACTTTGGACAAGTTTTTGATACCTAATATGTACATGGGAGGAAGAAAGAGATACTTGTTAAAGCAGAACAAGAAAATCTACATGAATAAATAATGATACTTTCAGTTGACAATGAGAAAAAACTGTTACATATATTTTTTAAATCTTTATCTGAATGGCACCTTCTTTAAATTTGGTGTGCAAAACCAATAATCAGAAATGGCTAAATAATTAGCAAAATTTTTGTTTTATTTACAACTTATATAATAGTATAGTATCTATTTGCAACATATAGACAATATCTTTTGTACAATGAGCTCTTACAAATTAGAAAATCTCTACAAATTTGGTCTAAGGATAAAAAATAGGCAATCCACAAAAGAAAAACCCAAACGGCCAAAAAGATAGACATGTAACAGAATGTTGAAGTGAAATGAGTGGAAAAGCAGATGCTAAGGATCATCAGATTCCAAAACAATGCTAGATATGCTGAGTGATTGTAAAATCTATCCTGCCAGCTCATATGATCCCCCACCTCCAGGCTATAAAAAAGTAGAAGCTGAAAAGTCCAACTGAAAAGAGCTGTCAGTGTACTGTGGTTCCTCTCCCACTCCCACCCCCACCTCCTTTCTCCCAGTCTTTCTCCTCACCTCCAACCATTTTCAGGATTCTCTCAGAGCATGACATGTGGTACTGCTAAGTCGCCAGTAACACAAGAACTGGATTTATGTAGTCCGAGAAGACCAAAGATGGAGAGTTGTGTTCAGAGCTCACAGACTGAAAAGACATATCAGGAACTAGTTCCTTCCATAATAGTGGGTTATGTCTATGTGTTAAATAAATCCAAGAGAAGTGAGAGGATTTTTGTAAAAGATCCATCCAAATGGGCATCTTGCCAGAAGCTGGACAACCTTAGCAGAAAGAGGTTCTGGATGCAGAGGGAGCTGGTGTGCATAAGAGGCCAGACAATGAAGAGACACTGTCCAATATGAAAGGAGCTCAGCAGGGCATCTTTGAGGTGACCAGGAAAGAATCAGCACTCAGGTTATGTCTGGCTCCTCTGGAGTTTTAGGGAAACCAAGTTTAGAGAAAACTACTTTTTCACTTGTTCAAAAAGTTTTTTAAAAACTGTACTTTTTACTAAAAACTTTACTTTTATTTAATTCACTAATATGTACAAGTTGGGAAAAACCACCCCCTTCCCTTTACTGAATTCTTCCCAGCCTAGAGCAATTCTAAAATGGGGGAGATGAAGTTTTAGAGTAGAAAGGAGTGTAGAGTTATATATGACACTGGACTGGATATTTTAATTTGTTCTATGAAACTGTTCTTGGAACGGGAAGTGACAGAAGGACTATTTGAAAAGTTATAGAACCCACTAGAGGAGTCTTCCAAGGTTCCTGGAAGAATGTATCTGCACTGGTTTGAATGGATAGTAGAGAAATGAATAAACTTGCTTTTACTTTACCCTATTAGAGCTATTTGCTCAATAAACTGGTTGCCAGATGAAAATTTTCAACTTTGGAAGGAAGGAAAGAAGGGAAGAAGAGGGAAGAAAAAAGAGGGGAAGAAAAGAGGAAGTATAGGAGGAAAAAAGGAATAGAAGGAAGAAAAGGGAGGAAATGAATGGAAGAAGAAAAGGATGGAGAGAAGGAAAGAGGGGAGGAAAATATATGCTGATAGAAACAACCAGATATCCATTTTCATGTACCAATTTGGCAAAGATATTTTCTAATAACCAGAGAGGGTGCTGTTGACAAGAACCAGCCATTCTTGTGTATTGTTGGCAAGAAAGTTAATACAACTTTCTGGAGAGCTTTTGGAAATATGTATCAAGAGCTTTTTTAAAAAACCTACTCTTTGATATATATATAACTCTACTGCTAGGAATTTATTACAAGAAAATAATTGTGCACAAAGGTTTTGCTACAGAGATATTCAGTGTGGTGTGTTTTATAATAAAAAAAAATAGACTAGCAGGGTAATGATCAAGTAAACTATGTAATCCCCCCAGAAAGAATATATACATATTCTTTGGAAATATATTTATATACACACACATACACATATATATACGTGTGTGTGTGTGTATATATATATATATATATATATATATATATATGATGGATGGGGATATATATATCAAAGTGTTAAAAGTAGCTAAACTTTGGATGATGAAATTATGATTTTTATTCCTTTTGCTTAATTTTCTATAGTAGGCATGTATTACATTTATAAGAAAAGCAAATATTATGAGGACATAGGGAGAAGGTGGCCATCTGTAAGCCAGGAAGAGGTTCCTCAGCAGAAACTGAATTTGGTGGCACCTTGATCTTGGATTTCCCAGCCTCCAGAACTATGAGACACAGATGTCTGTTGTTTATGCTACCCAGTCTGTGGCATTTTGTTTTAACAGCCCAAGCTAATACATCATGCTAAATGGTGACAAGTTTAACTGAGATTGAAAGTCAGTAGAGCTTTTGGGACCTGAGAAAGACAAGACCAAGGTTATCCAGTGAAGATGCTAAGGGTATTCCAGGAGAAGGAAGAAGGGAAAGTTACCCACTGCTGAATTCATGGAGAGGTGTGGCTTGTGAGGATGGTTAAAAAAGACAGTGTCTTTCTATATTACTCTTTGCTTCCTTCTACTATGTCCATCTTCTAATGTTATCCTTTTCAGTCTAGTTGTTGCGACTCAGAGTAACTTCTAGGGCAAGATGGAAGAACTAGCACAGGCAGAAAATTCACTCTCCATTCCAAAACTAGAATGATATAAAAATATTTTTAAGCTAAAAGGTTCATTCACTTAACTGGCAAAAAAATTAAGCTTGACATTACCAAATGTAAGAGAGAATATGGATCTATATATCTATCTACATATTGCTTGTGTGAGTGTAATTTGGTGCAATCACCTTAGAAAACACTTCGGCATTTCCTCCTAAAGTTGAGCATTCATATACCCTATGACTCAGGGATTCTGTTCCTAAACGCAGTATAGGAGAAGTTTTTGCAGATGTACAACAGAAGAATTTCATAGCAACACTGTTCCCAGAGCAAAAACCTGGAAGTAACTCATATGCCATTAGTGAGAGAATAGATGAATAAATAATAATATATACACAAAATATAATATTATCCACTAGTCCAAACAAATGAACTACAGTGGCCCAAAATGATAAAGGTGGATCTCACAAATATAATAGACAGTGAAAAAGTAGGTCCCAAAAGAATGTGCACACGAATGATATTCTTTTTATAAAGTTAAAAATAATTAAAATAAAAAATACTGTGTATGTATAGATGCACTAAAACTATATGTTAAAAAAAAAACAAGGGAATGATGAAGACAGGATTTGGGAATATACTTACCTCAGGTGAATGGAAGTAAGGGGATAAGTTGGTGAGGGAGACTGCTGTTAGATATAGTTTACCATCAAATGTTTAGCTTTTGGGGGGTTGCAGATTAGAAGGAAGGGAAGGAGGGAGGGAAGAAAAAAGAAAGAAGAAAGGAGGGAGAGATGGAAAGGAGAGAGGGAGGTTAGAAATACGCATATACACATGCGCTTACACACAGACGTGGGCCAGGGAGGGAAGTGTGTCATGAACCAAGGATTATGTTAATCCAATTCTCTGTATCTGAGGTTTTAAAAAAAGAAATAGTTATGTTCAAAAATAAGAGGAAACCAAATAAATGTAACAAATACTTCTCAAAATTAAGAAAACACTTGCAGGCCAAGATAATGAGCAAACTCTTAGCAAGTAATTGGCCACAAAAATGGCACACCCATCACAAATGGAAGCTCTGATAGACCCACCCACCCACCAGAGGTTTCCAGCTAGAGATTTCCAGCAGCAGCAGTAGCCACCGCCCACCTGCCCGCAGCCAGCAGAAGAAGGAGCACTACATATGGGCCAAGGTCCAGAACTGCTTTATCTACACAGGACCAGGCTCCAGCTCTAACACAAGACATAGTTCCAAGCCATGATTTCCAGGTCTCCTGAGTCATTTCCTAGTAGTTTTAATGCCACTGTATACTGGGAATCTCCAAGAGAGAGTCATAGAGAGCAATTTTCCTCAAACTTATTTGACTGCAGGACTCTTGTGGACTAGTATTTATTGGAACATGTTGGTTAATGCTGTCTTGTGGTGTTAGCCCATCCGAAGAGTTTTGGGAATGTGACTGGTTGTGAGGAAAGAGGGGAAACTTGTCCTTTGACTAACCTGGTAAATCTAATGTGGGGTGTTCACCACTTTATCCTCAGTGCTTGGCATGTAATAGATCTTCAGTAAATATGCATTGAATGAATTAATACAAAATGAGTAAGTGATAAAAGGGAAGAGGTCAATGGGTTAAAATAAAAGAGAGAGAGGGAAGAAAGAGATCCATGATATACAAACTGAAGTGAAGAACAGGAGATCTAGTTTGAATCTAGGCTCCACCACAGACTAGATATGTAATTGTGAGAAAATTCCTCAACCTTCTCATCTGTAAAATGGGGTTTCCTTACACTGTTGGGATATTGGGTAGCATACACGCAATAAGGTATGTAAAGCACAATTCCTAGAACATTGGAGGTGCTCACTGAAGTTTCTATTTGTTAAATTATTTCCACTTGTTAAAATTTTTGATCTGTTGGAGAAGAAAAAATAGCAGTGGCTAGAAAGTCATTTGCAAGATAAAGACAGAGCCAATGTTTTGGAGCCAGGAAGGAGGATTTTAGCAGCAATTAGTACCAGCAGATGCTCTACATTTGTGGAACATGAAGATATTTTATATCTCTACTTAAAAGCTCAGCTAGGTTCTGTTCAATGTGATTTTAAAGTTATATTTTGGTGCAAAGAGGAGTTTCTTTGGTAACCTCCACTCTCTTATCAGAGAACAGTTTCATGCCTAATCTTTTGAATGTAGGTAGTTGCCAAAGAAAACTGAAAATGAAAAATGATGAGCAAACACCCAGCATGTACATTCCTAATATAACAGAGAATTAGTACAACTTAGAAGTTATTTGGTCAGGGAAACAGTTTTGGTGGTGTGTCTGCAGCAGCGCAAGATATTGTGCCTTGCTGTGCATTCTTCAACATTTGTTATTTAGTTGCAAGGGTTTGCAATGACCTTTTAGGCTAGGCCCACCCCTCACTCTAATCCCACAGTTTATGAATATCCTGGAGCAGGAAGCCATACAGAAGTCCTTCCTCCACACCAGCTGGCTTGCTGAGGGAGCTCCTTAGCTATGATCTGTCCTGGAGCCTACCCTGTGAGCATTGTTAGCTGGAATCTTGTATGCTGCTGTGTTGCCCTATCAGTGATGCTCTGCCTCCTCTATCATCATGTTCACTTGACTTGTAAGTTACTTATCAGAGAGCTGCTTAGGGAGGTTTGGTTCATCCTTAATTGGAAAAAAATTAATATTAGTGGATAAGATAGCAGAATGCATTTAGGACTGCAAGGGTGTGTGGCTTTGAAGTACCAAGAAGGATTTTCTCATGTATAAACCTAGAACCGTTGGTGGCTACCTTCCCCAGCCCCGGAGGGATCACACACAGAGAAGAAAGATCTGAGAGATGGAAAGGGGGAAAGCCCCACCAATATTATTTGAGTCTGGGATCTCATTACCTGAATTCAAAATCACTGGGTTACAGAGAAGTGTATCTATTGCATGAAACTTAAAAAATCTGAAGTGGGGACGCCTGGGTGGCTTAATCGGTTAAGCGGCTGCCTTCGGCCCAGGTCATGATCCCAGGGTCCTGGGATCGAGTCCCACATCAGGTTCCTTGCTCAGCATAGAACCTGCTTCTCCCTCTCTCTCCCTCTGCTTGTGCTCTCTCTGTCAAATAAATAAAATCTTTAAAAAAAAAATCTGAAGTAGTAAGATTCTAGACATTTTTCTTGTATTTAAATATATACATATATCAAATATGTAAAATAAACATATAAATACACATACAGGAATAATACATAATTACTGAGTTTTTTTCATTTAACAATATAGCTTACAGATATTTCCAAGTCAAAATACACAGCTCTACTTCATTCTTTTTAAAGACCATTTAATATTTCAATCTGTGTGATAGTTAATTTTATATGTCAAATTGACTGGGTCATGAGGTGTCCAGATATTTGGTCAAATACTAGTCTGAGTATGTCTGTGAGGGTATTTCTGGGTAAGATTAACATTCACATCAATAGCCTGAGTAAAGCAGATTGCCCTCCCCAATGTAGATGGGCCCTATCCAGTCAGTTGGAGGCCTGAATAGAACAAAATGGCAGAGTAAGAGACAATTCCTTCTGCCTGATTGCCTTCAAGGTGGAACATTGGGTTTTTTTCCTGCCTTTTCTGAGTCTCAAGCCTGCCAGCTTCCAGACTAGAACTACACTGTCAGCTCTACTGGTTCTCCAGCTTGCTGACTACAGATCTGGAGACTTGTCAGCCTCTTTAATCACATGAGCCAATTCCTTATAATAAATCTATGTGTAAATTTATATGTAGAGAGATTTATATCAGCTTTCTCTCTGGAGAATTCTGACTAGTACACTATGGCTGAGTCATTTCTTCTTTGACCATTCCCAATTATAGGTAATTGATATTGTCTTTAATTTGCCTATTTTAAATAATGCTAAATCTGTGTTGCTGGAATGGGTTTGTTTCTGTAGGAGGGATTCCAAGGAGCATAATAGTTGGGACAAAGTATAAATACTATAAATTTTAACTTTTCATCTATATTTCAGATTTTCATTAAAAAAGGCTTTTCCTAGCTTTTATTCTAACAATAAATCACAGTGGCTATTTGTTTATACCCACATGCACACTGGATATTTAAAATATTTTTAAGTTGATAATCTGAAGACTCAAAAGATGCATTACTTCATTTTTTACACTCAATATTCATTTATATTTATGTACATTTTGTTTTCTACTGATCTTCACTCCTAGTGTCATGTGTCTCCATATAGAATCATTCTCATGCAGCCTGATGAACTCCCTGTAGTGTTTCTTGAAGTTTTTATTGTTGATTAAATTTTTTAATTCTAATATAGTTAACATAATATTAGTTTCAATTGTACAATATAGTGAGTCAGCACTTCCATACAACACCGGTGCTCATCACCACAAGTGCACTCCCTAATCCCCATCACCTATTGCACCCACCCTACCCACCTCCCCTTCAGTAACCATCAGTTTGTTCTCTATAGTTAACAGTCTGTTTCTTCATCTCTCTCTTTTTTCCTTTGCTTGTTTGTTTGTTTCTTAAATTCCACATGTGAGTGAAATCATATGGTATTTGTTTTTCTCTGACTGACTTAATTTGCTTATCATTATACTCTCTAGCTTCATCCATGTCACTGCAAATGGCAAGATTTCATTCTTTATTATGGCAGAATAGTAGTCCACTGTATATATATCACCTCTTTATCCATTCATCTATCAGTGGACACTTGGGCTGTTTCCATAATTTGGCTATTGTAAATATTGCTGCTATAAATATAGGGGTGCATGTATCCCTTTAAATCAGTGTTTGTGTATTTTGGGGGTAAATACCCAGTAATGCGATTACTAGATCATAAGGTAGTTCTATTTTTAACTTTTTTGGAGGAACCCCACACTGTTTTTGACAACAGCTGCACCAGTTTTCATTCCCACCAACAGTACAAAAGGGTTCCTTTTCTACACATCCTCACCAACACTTGTTGTTTCTTGTGTTTTTGATTTTATCCATTCTGACAGGTGTCATCTCATTGTACTCCTGATTTGCATTTTCCTGATGATGACTGATGGGCATCTTTTCATGTGTCTGTTGGCCATCTGGATGTCTTTGGAGAAATATCTATTCATGTCTTCTCATTTTTAATTGGATTATTTGTTTTTTGAGTGTTGAATTATATAAGTTCTTTATATGTTTTGGATACTAATCCTTCCTCAGATGTGTTATTTGTAAATATCTTCTCCCATTCAGTAGGTTGCCTTCACTGTGCAGAAGCTTTTTATTTTGATGTAGTCCCAATGGCTTCATGTTGCTTTTATTTCCTGTGCCTCAGGAGACATATCTAGAAAAGTGTTGCTACAGCTGATGTCAGAGACATTACTGCCTGTATGCTCCTCTAGGACTTTAATGGTTACGGGTCTCACATTTAGGTCTTTACTCTATTTTGAATTTATTTTTGTGTATGGTGGAAGAAAGTAGTCCAGTTTCAGTCTTTTGCATGTTGCTGTCCAGTTTTTCCAACACCATTTGTTGAAGAGACTGTTTCCCATTGCATATTCTTGTCTCCTCCGTCGAAGATTCATTGACCATGTAATAATGAGTTTTTTTCTGGGTTTTCTATTGTGTTCCATTGATCTATATGTCTATTTCTGTGTCTGTGCCATACTGTTTTGATTGCTACAGTTGTAATATAACTTGAAGTCTGAAATTGTGCTACCTCCATCTTTGCTTTTCTTTTTCAAGATTGCTTTGGTTATTTAGGGCTTTTGTGGTTCCATATAAATTTTAGGATGGTTTGTGCTAGCTCTGTGAAAAATGCTATTGGTATTTTGAAAGGAATTGCATTAAATCTGTAGATTGCTTTGAGTAGTATAGACATTTTAACAATATTTGTTCTTCCAATCCATGAGCATGGAATGTTTTTCCATTTCTTTGCATTGTCTTCAATTTCTTTCATCAATATTTTATAGTTTTCAGAGTATAGGCCTTTCACCTCTTTGCTTAGGTTTATTTCTAGGTATTTTATTATTTTGGTATAATTATAAATGGGATTGTTATCTTAATTTCTCTTTCTGCTATTTCATTAGTAGTGTATACAAATGCAATGGATTTCTGTATATTGATTCTGTGTCCTGTGACCTTACCAAATTCATTTATCAGTTCTAGTAGTTTTTTGGTGGAGTCTTTAGGGTTTTCTACATGTCATCTGCCAAGAGTGAAAGTGTTACTTCTTCCTTACCAATCTGTATGCCTTTTAGTTCTTTTTGTTTTCTGATTGTTCTGTTAGATCCATCTGGTCTAGTGTGTCGTTCAAAATCATTGTTTCCTTGTTGATTTTCTTTCTGGATGATCTATCTGTCCATCAGTGTAAGTGGGATGTTGAAGTTCCCTACTATTATTGTATTACTATCAATTAGTTCCTTTGTTTGTCATTAACTTTTTTATGTATTTGGGTTCTATGTTGGATGCATACATATTTACAATTGTTATATCTTCTTGTTGGATTGTTCCCTTTATTATTATATAGTAGTTTGTCTCTTGTTAAGGTCTTTGTTTTAATGTCTGTTTTGTCTGATATAAGTATTGCTACTCTGGCTTTCTTTTGACATCTGTTTGCATGATAGTTGTTTCTCCATCCTCTACTTTCAATCTGCAGGTGTCTTTAGGTCTGAAGGCAGTGTATAGATGGGTCTTGTTTTTTTATCCACTCTGTCACCTTATGTCTTTTGATTAGAGTGTTTAGTTCATGTACATTCAAAGTAATTATTGGTAGGTATGTATTTATTGCTATTTTGTTACTTGTTTTGTGGTTGCTTTTGTAGTTTTTCTGTGGTTTTTCTCTTGCTCTTCTATGGTTTGCTGATTTTCTTTAGTGATATACTTGGATTCCTTACTCTTTATTCTTTGCCTATCTATTACTGATTTTTGATTTGTGGTTACCATTAGGTTTGTAGATATGGCATATGGCAGTCTATATTAGGTTGGTCACTTAAGTTTGAACCCATTCTTTATTCCACTTCCCCCCACGTTTTAGGCACACAGTGTCATATTTTACATTATTTTATTTTGTGAATCCTTTGATTTTTTACAGAATTACTTTTTACTGCTTTTGTGGTTCCTACTTTTCATATCCTCACTTATGGTCTTTCCTTTCCACTCAAAGAGTCCCCTTTAATATTTCTTGTAGGCCTGGTTTAGTGGTCATGAACTCCCTTTGTTTTTGTTTGAGGAACTCTTTATCTCTCCATCTATTCTGAATGATAACCTTGCTGGATAGAATATTCTTGGCTGCAACTTTTTCCCTTTCATCACTTTGAATATATCATGCCACTCCCTTCTGGCTTGGAAAGTTTCTGCTGAAAAATCTTTCATAGCCTTTTGGGGTTACCCTTATATGTAACTGTTTTCTCTTGCTGTTTAAAAAATTTTTTTATCTCTTTTTGCCATTTTGATTACCATGTGTCTTGTTGTGAACCTCCTTGTGTTGATTTTTTGGGGGGGTGGTGGGTGGGGGGCTCTCTGTGCCTCCTAGATCTGGTTATCTGTTTCCTTCCTGAGGTTAGGGAAGTTTTCAGCTATTATTTCTTCAAATAAATTTTCTTCCCCCTTTTCTCTCTCTTTTCCTTCTGGGATCACTGAGTTCCCTAAGTCTACTCTCATTTTGCATAATTTTTTTCTCTCACATGCTTAGCTTGATTACTTTCCATTACTCTGTCCTCTAGGTCACTAATTCATTCCTCTGATTCCTCTAGCCAGCTATTTATTCCTATAGTGTATTTAATTTCATTTATTTTGTACTACATCTCTGATTGGTTCTTTTTTATCTTTGTTAAGGGTCTCGTTGATGTCCTCCATGCTTTTCTCAAGTCCAGTTAGTATCTTTATGACCATTATTTTAATTTCCTATCAGGCATGTTAATTATATCCATTTTGCTTAGTTCTCTTGCTGTGGTTTTGTCCTGTTCTTTCATTTGTGACATATTCCTCTGTCTCCTCATTTTGCCTAACTCTGTGTCTGTTTCTGTGTGTTAGGAAAGTCAGCTTTGTCTCTTGCTTTTGAAAGTAGTGGGTGGGACATGCACTTTTAACTAGGTGATGCTGGTCCTCCTCCACAGGGGACATAGCCACTGCAGAGATCTGGCAAGCCAAGGTGCACACAGTGGGCAGAGGTGCAGTGCCACAAGCTGTGGTCACCAGTCCTCCTTGACAGGGGATGCATAGCCACCATGGAGACTGGGATGACCAGGGCCATTCTGCAAAGCACGTGTGGTTGGGGGGGTGCAGTTTTAACAAGGTATGTGTGTCTTCTGCTGGGGTTTGGGAGATGCAGTATTGCATCTGGGGGAGGGAATCTATAGCACTGGGACTGGAGGCAGGTTTGGCTGGAAGTGGTGGGGTGCAGTGTAAGCAAGTTAGGTAGTGAGGGCCAGGACTGTGCTGGTTCCCACAAGTGGCTGTGTGATTATGATGAGGGGTGGGAGGGAAATGGCACCTGACAGCTCCTTTGTTCCTGGAGAAGTCCCTCAGTGAACTCTGAGATTAGTAACTAATTCTCCCTCCCATTAGCCCCAGGCACCTTTCAAACTGCTGCTTCCAAGCTGTATCTCCATGGGCTGTTTGCTGTGCTCTTTAAAGGCAGGGTCTCAGTTTCCTATTGCCTTCCAGACTCTCTCAGAGTTGAGCCTGTTTTTTAAAGTTCCAAGATTTAAGTCCTGCTGGTGGTAACACTCACAAAATTTGGCCCCTCCATTTTTCAAACCAAATACTGTGGGGATTTCTCATCCCTTGGTGTGCTAGTCCGTTTCTTGCCCCTCTCTGTGCCTGTGGCTCCCTCCCTCTGGTGGTCAGACTTTCAAGGTTTAAGGTCTGAGTCCTCACCCTACCTGCACTCTTTGATGTGACCTCTTCTCTACATTTAATTGTGGAGTTTGTTCAGCCAGTCTTTGGGTCATTTTCTAGGTTGTTTGCACTGACATGAGTGTCATCTAGTTTTATCTGGGAGGAAGTGAGTTTAAGGTCTTTCTATTCCACCATCTATTATTATATCCCCCTTTTAAATTATATTTACTTAATTTGCATTTACTGAATTACTAATAATGTTGAGGTTCTTTTCATGTCTAATTGGGCATTTGTATTTATTGTCCTGTGAAATACTTTATCCATTTTTCTATCAGATCATTTGCTTTTTCCTATGATTGGTAGTTGTATGTTATTGACATTAATCTTGCATTTGTTACATAGGCTGCAAATACTTACTCCCAGTCTTGTCACTTGTTTTTATTATTGTTTATGATATCTTCAGAGTGGGAAAGTCACAGAATAGTGGTTGTTTGCTCTGGAATCAGACAGCCTATTGTAGAGGCTGAGAAGCTAAAAACTAGTTCAAACCTTACTTCTATAAACTTCTAGCTATATAACCTTGGGAAAATCACTTAAGCTTTTTAACACTTAGTTTGCCATCTTAAAATAGGGATTACAGTAGTACCCAATCACTGAATTACTGTGAGCATTAAATGAGATAATATATGGACAGTACATAACATACCATCTGGCACATTGAAAGTGCTCAATTAATGGCAACTATTATGACTTTCAGGATTGCTATATCATATATAAGGGCATATTTCAATGTAGTCATATCTGTTATAAGTGAGTTTTATATCACTTAGAACATCTTTGGTTGTGAGAAACAGAAAACCAAACTAAAAAATAGCCTCAAAATAACCAAGATGTATAATTTCAAATAAAAAGAAGTCCATAGGTAGGGTGGTGCCAGGGTTGGCTAATTCAGTGGCTCAACAATATCAGCAAAAACCTGCATTTTTTTTCCCCATTCTCCATCCTCAGCATGTTGCACTGGTCTATAGGTAAGCTTCCCTTAAAGGCACAAGTCTGCCATCACACTTACAGCCATCACATCCAGATACAACATCCAGATGTCAAGGTTTCTTCCTCATCAAGGAGTGATGAAGCCTTTCTCAGAATTCTTCCCCTCATATCTAATTGGCCAGAACTTGGTCTCTTGTGCATGTCCAGATCAATTTCTAATGAAGGGAATGAGATTAAATTATTGACAGAGATGAATTAGGACTTATCTCTGAAACATGTGGTAGAAAAGGCTTCTAATTACAATGTCCCTTGGTTTGTTGTTGTATTCTTTTATTAACTTGTCTATTTTAGGACCAACATCAAAGTGCCTAAATTTCTTATGACATAATAAAATGTGTTAATACCTGGTAGGCAAAAGCTCCTTCATTGTCCTTATTAAAATTCTTTTCTTGGTTCCTTCATGTACATTTTCTCTGCTAGGTAAACTTTAGAATCATCCTTTCAAGTTTCATAAAATATCATTTGAGATCTTGATTGACATTTATTTGCATTTACAAATTAAATTTCTGGAGAATTGCCATCCTTACAATTTCAAGTCCTTTCTTTCAAATCAGGGTATGTCTCTATTTAGCATTTTCTTTAAGTTTTTCAGGAAAGTTGTATCCTCTTTTGTATGGATCTTATACATTTCTCATTAGGTCTATTCCTAAGTATTTTGTTTCTATTTTGAGTGTCAATTTTTGTACTGTCTTTTCTTTTTTTTTTTTTTTAAGATTTTATTTATTTATTTGACAGAGACACAGTGAGAGAGGGAACACAAGCAAGGGGAGTGGGAGAGGGAGAAGCAAGCCTCCCATTGAGCAGGGAGCCTGATGTGGGGCTCAATCCCAGGACCCTGGGACCATGACCTGAGCCAAAGGCAGACGCCCAACAACTGAGCCACCCAGGTACCCCTGTACTGCCTTTTCTATGTGGTTATTGTTAACCTATAATAAAGTTGCTGTGTTTTGTTTTGTTTTTTTTTATTTTAAGTAGGCTCCGTGCCCAACATGGGGTCTGAACTCATGACCCTGAGATCAAGAGTCACATGTTCCACTGACCAAGGCAGTCAGGCACCCCAAAGTTGCTGGGTTTTATCTGTTGATTTTGTTTTCAGATGCCTTACTAAACTATGTGAATAGTTCTAATGATTTTTATGTTGTTTTCTTGAATTTTTTTATATACAATCATTCTATTTCCAAGTGATGACAGTTTTATCTTTTTTTTCTAATAATTATGCCCAGTTTTTGTATCTTATTGCATTATCCAGTACTTCCAGAATCATGCTGAAAGACAGCAGCAATAATCCTGTCTTCTCTTGTTCTTACCTTAAAGAGAATGCTTCTAAATCTTTACCACTGAGTATTTTTGCAATATATTTCCATTAGCTACACTGTATCAAATTTTTAAAATTCTATTTACTACTATTGCCATTTTGGTGAGTATTATTGCTGATTTATTTTCATTTTTCTTTAATAAGAAATATGTGCTGAATTTTTATCAAAAATCTGATGTCTACTGGACTGATCATATGGCTTTTCTTCTTCAATTTCTTAATATAAAATGATGTTTATTAAAATTTCATAAGGAAAACTCAGGGTTACATTCCTGGGACAAACTGTACATGCTTACAAAAGATCATTTTGCATAGTGGCTTGGTTTGGATTTATGGATGTACAGTTCTGTTAGAACACAGCCTCAGGGACCTGTGGGACTAAAATAAGTTTTCACGGGGCGCCTGGGTGGCTCAGTTGGTTAAGCGACTGCCTTTGGCTCAGGTCATGATCCTGGAGTCCCGGGATCGAGTCCCTCGGGCTCCCTGCTCGGCAGGGAGTCTGCTTCTCCCTCTGACCCTCCTCCCTCTCATGCTCTCTGTCTCTCATTCTCTCTGTCTCAAATAAATAAATAAAATCTTTAAAAAATAAATAAAATAAAATAAAATAAGTTTTCACATTTGTGTCATCAGAGTTCTAGAAGGAGAGGGGAAAGAGGGCCAAGTTAAAAAAAAAATACTTGAGGAAATGAAATAATGCCTGAAAACTTTCCAATTTTGGCAAGGGATATAAACCTACAGATTCAAGAAGGTAAATGAACTCCAAACACAATAAATCCCAAAACATCCATACCAAGACATATCACAATTAAATTTCTGAAACAAAGGCTTGAAAGCAGCCAGAAAGATACATTATCTAAAGTGAGGTAACACTTAGAATGACTATTTCTTATCAGAAATCATGAAAGTCAGAGGTAAGTAGCATAATACTTTTCAAGTGTTGAAAGAAAGTAACTGCCAACCCAGAATCCTACCTAGTGAAAATACCTTCAAGAATGAAGAAAAATCAAGACATTCTCAAAGGAAGAAAAACTAAAAGACTATCCTAAAGGAGTGGTTAAACAAAGTTCTCTAAACAGAAAGGAAATAATAAAAGAAGAAATCTTGGAAGATCAGAAGGAAAAGAACACATTACACAAAAATATGGATAAATCCAACAGGGTTTCCTTCTGCTCTTGAACTTTCTAAAACATGTTTGAGGGTTGAAGCAAAAGTTTTAACTGACTGATGTAGTTCTAAATGTACACATAGGAAACATTTTAGATGATTATTTAATAACAGGGAAGGATAATGGGATGTAAAGTGGGATCACATTGAAATATTTCACCTGAACTGGTGAAATGATACCACCAGTAGGTTATGAAGAGATATAGATAATATAGATAGATAGATATAGATATATAATCTAATACTCAGAAAAAAAAAGTAAATAAAGCTATACACAGATATATTCAAGAATACTACCAATAAATCAAAGTGGAATTATTTTTTTTTTAATGTTGAACTAGCCCATGGAATGCAGGGGAAAGAAAAGAGAAAAACAAAAATAAAAACAAAAAAGTAAAACAGCAGACTTAAACCCTAACATATCAATAATTATATTAAATGTAAATGGTTTAAATACATCATTAAAAGAGATTGTCAGAGTGGGTTTAAAAACATGATCCAGCAATACACTGTCTGTAAGAAACTAACTTCAAATATCATAACATAGGCAGGTTGAAAGTAAAAGGATATAAAGATATATCATGAAAACAATAATCCAAGGAAAACAAGAGTGGATAAATTAATATCAGATAAAAATAAACTTCAGGGCAAATAAAAATTCCAGAGATAGAAAAGGACATAACGTAATTATTTAAAAAATCATTCACCAAGAAAACAGCAATCCTAAATCTGTATGCACCAAACATAGCTAAAATAATGAAGTAAACTTGATATAAATGAAAGGAGAGTTGGATAAATCCATAATTATATCTGGAGACTTCAAAAAACCCTCTCTCAGAAACTGACAGAACATCTACACAGAAAATGAACAAGAATAAAAAAGAACTCAATAACATCATCAACCAATAGGACCTAACTGACATTTATGAAACAGTCCACCTAATAAGAGCAGAATACACATTGTTTTCAAGTTCCTATAAAACATAAACCAAGATATACCATATCCTGGCCCACAATACAAATCTCAACAGATTTAAAATTGGAACCATACAGAGGGTGTTCTCTGACACATGGAATTAAATTTGAAGTAAAAGCAGAAAGATAATAATAAAATCTTCAAATACTTGGAAACTAAATAACATACTCCTCAATAATCCATAGATCAGAGAAGACATCTTGAGAGAAATATAAAACTACACTGAACTGAATGAAAATGAAAAAAGACATGTCAATAGTTGTGATACACAGAGCGATACTGAGAGGAAAACTTATAGCACTAAGTGCACACATTAGAAAATAGGACAAGTCTCAAATCAATAATTTAAGTTACAACCTAGAGAAACTTAAAAAAAGGTGGGGGGGGCAAATTAAGCTAAAATGAGAAGGAAAGAAATAATATATAAGCAGAAATCAATGAACCTGAAAACAGAAAATCCATAGAACAAATCAGTGAAATAAAAGGCTAGTTCTTTGAAAAGATTAATAAAATTCATAAACCTTAGCCAGACTGCCAAAGGAAAAAAACAGAGATGACATAAATTATTAACATCACCAATGTAGGGGCTATCACTACAGACTCTGCAAGCATCAAAGGATAATAAGGGAATACTATTAACACCTTAAAACACCCATAAATTTGACAACTTAGATCAAATAGTCTAATTCCTCAAAAATTAAAAACTACCACTATATATAGACATAAATAGATATATAATTTATTATATATTAAGTAGATATATATAAAATAGATAATTCACATACCATACAACTCACCTAAAGTATACAATTCAGTGGCTTTTAGTATATTCATAGAGTTGTACATTCATTGCCAAAATCAATTTTTTGTACATTTTGTCCCCAACACACCCCCTGCCCACTCACCTTAGTCATCACCACACAATCTCCCAATCCCACCTAGCCCTGGGAAACTACTAATCTAATTTCTGTATCTATACAGTTGCCTATTCTAGAATTACATATAAATGGAATGACACAATATGTGGTCCTTTGTGACTGGCTTCTTTCACTTAGCATAATGTTTTCAATGTTCATTAGTATTTCTTTTTATTGCTGAAAAATACTTCATCCATACATGAGTTATGAACATTTGGGTTGTTTCTACTTTTTGGATATAATTAATAATTCTGCAACAAACATTCACACACAAGTTTTGTGTAGAAATAAGCTTTTTATTTCTTTTGGATATATACTTGGGAGTAGAACTGCCAGATCGTATGGTAATTCTGTATTTGAGTGAGGAATTGTCAGATTGTTTTCCAAAGCAACTGCATCATTTGACATTCTCACCAGCAGTGCATGAAGATTCCAATTTCTCTAACACATGTTATCTTCTTTCTTATAGCCATCCTAGTGGGTGTGAAGTAGAATTAGCCATTCCATGATGGCTAATCAGGCTGAGCATTTTTCATGTATTTATTGTATATCTTTTTATATCCCTTTATTTTTTAAGATTTTATTTTTTCCTTTTTTTAAATTTTTAAAAATTTTTTAAATTTTATTTTATTATGTTAATTGCCATACATCATTAGTTTTTGATGTAGGGATCCATGATTCATTGTTTTCCTATAACACTCAGTGCTCCATGAAGTATGTGCCCTCCTTAATACCCATCACTGGACTAACCCATCCCCCCACCACCCTCCCCTCTAAAACCCTCAGTTTGTTTCTCGGAGTCCATAGTCTCTCATGGTTCATCTCTCCCTCTGATTTCCGCCCCCTTCATTTTTCCCTTCCTTCTCCTAATGTCCTCCATGCTATCCCTTATGTTACACAATGAATGAAACCATATGATAATTGACTTTCTCTGCTTGACTTAGTTCACTTAGCATAATCTCCTCCAGTCCCATCCATGTTGATGCAAAAGTTGGGTATTCATCCTTTCTGATGGCTGAGTAATATTCCATTGTATATATGGACCACATCTTCTTTATTCATTCATCTGTGAAGGGCATCTCAGCTCTTTCCGCAGTTTGGCTATTGTGGACATTGCTGCTATGAACATTGGAGTGCATATGGCCCTTCTTTTCACTACACCTGTGTCTTTGGGGTAAATACCCCGTAGTGCAATTGCTGGGTCATAGGGTACCTCTATTTTTAATTTTTTGAAGAACTTCCACACTGTTTTCCAAAGTGGCTGTACCAACTGGCATTCCCACCAACAGTGTAAGAGGGTTACCCTTTCTCCACAACCTCTCCAACATTTGTTGTTTCTTGCCTTCTCAATTTTTGCCATTCTAACTGATCTAAGGTGGTATCTCAATGTGGTTTTGATTTGAATTTTCCTGATGGCTAATGATGATGAACATTCTTTCATGTGCCTGTTAGCCATTTGTATGTCTTCTTTGGAGAAGTCTCTGTTCATGTCTTCTGCCCATTTTTTGACTTATTTGTTTTTGGGTGTTGAGTTTGAGAAGTTCTTTATAGATCTTGGATACCAGCCCTTTGTCTGTAGTGTCATTTGCAAATATCTTCTCCCATTCTGTGGGTTGCCTCTTTGTTTTCTTGACTGTTTCCTTTGCTGTGCAGAAGCTTTTTATCTTGATGAAGTCCCAAAAGTTCATTTTTGCTCTTGTTTCACTAGCCTTTGGAGAGGTATCTTGAAAGAAATTGCTGTGGCCAATGTCAAAGAGGTTACTGCCTATGTTCTCCTCTAGGATTTTGATGGATTCCTGTCTCAAATTGAGGTCTTTCATCCATTTTGAGTTTATTTTTGTGTATGGTGTTAAAGAATGGTCAAGTTTCATTCTTCTGTATATGGCTGTCCAATTTTCCCAGCACCAGTTACTGAAGAGACTTTTTTCCATTGCATATTTTTTCCTGCTTTGTTGAAGATTATTTGACCATAGAGTTGAGGGTCCATATCTGGGCTCTCTATTCTGTTCCATTGGTCTATATGTCTGTTTTTGTGCCAGTACCATGCTGTCTTGGTGATCACTGCTTTGTAATATAGCTTGAAATCAGGCAGTGTGATGCCCCCAACTTTGTTTTTCTTTTTCAACATTTCCTTGGCGATTTGGGGTCTTTTCTGATTCCATACAAATTTAAGGATTGTTTGTTCCAGCACTTTGAAAAATGTCGTTGGAATTTTGATTGGGACGGCATTGAAGGTATAGATTGCTCTGGGTAGCATAGACATTTTAACAATGTTTATTCTGATCCATGAGCATGGAATGTTTTTCCATCTTTTTGTGTCTTCTTCAATTTCTTTCATGAGTGTTCTGTAGTTCCTAGAGTATAGATCCTTTACCTCTTTGGTTAGGCTTATTCCGAGGTATCTTATGGTTTTTGGTGCTATTGTAAATGGAATCGTTTCTCTAATTTCTCTTTCTAGAGTTGCATTGTTAGTGTATAAGAAAGCAACAGATTTCTGTGCATTGATTTTGTATTCTGCCACATTACTGAATTGCTGTATGAGTTCTAGTAATTTGGGGGTGGAGTCTTCTGGATTTTCCACATAAAGTATCATTTCATCTGCAAAGAGAGAGTGTTTGACTCCTTCTTTGCCAATCTGAATACCTTTTATTTCTTTTTGTTGTCTGATTGCTGTTGCTGGGACTTCTAGTACTATGTTGAATGAGAGTGGGGAGAGTGGGCATCCTCATCGTGTTCCTGATCTTAAGGGAAAGGCTCTCAGCTTTTCCCCATTGAGGATGATATTCGCTGTGGGTTTTTCATAGATGGCTTTTATGAACTTGAGGAATGTTCCCTCTATCCCTACACTCTGAAGAGTTTTAATCAGGAAAGGATGCTGTATTTTGTCAAATGCTTTTTCTGCATCAATTGAGAGGACCATATGGTTCTTCTCTCTCCTCTTATTAATGTGTTCTATCACATTGATTGATTTGCAAATGTTGAACCAACCTTGCATCCCAGGGATAAATCCCACTTAGTCGTGGTAGATGATCCTTTTAATGTATTGTTGGATCCCATTGGCTAGGATTTTGTTGAGAATTTTGGAATCCATATTCATCAGGGATATTGGTCTGAAATTCTCCTTTTTGAGGGGGTCTTTGCCTGGTTTGGGGAGTGAGGTTAATGCTGGCCTCATAGAATGAGTCTGGAAGCTTTCCTTCTGTTTCTATTTTTTGAAATAGCTTCAGGAGAATAGGTATTATTTCTTCTTTGAATGTTTGGTAGAATTCCCCAGGGAAGCCATCAGGCCCTGGACTCTTGGTTTTTGGGAGGTTTTTGATCACTGCTTCAATCTCGTTATTGGTTATTGGCCTATTCAGGTTGTCAATTTCTTCCTGTTTCAGTCTTGGCAGTTTATAGGTTTCCAGGAAGACATCCATTCCTTCCAGGTTGCTCAATTCATTGGTATATGGTTGTTGATAATAATTTCTAATAATTGTTTCTATTTCCTTGGTGTTAGTCGTGATCTCTCCCCTTTCATTCATGATTTTATTAATTTGGGTCCTTTCTCTTTTCTTTTGGATAAGGATGGCCAGTGGTTTATCGATCTTATTAACTGTTTCAAAGAACGAGCTTCTAGTTTCATTGATCTGATCTAATGTGTTTCTGGTTTCTAATTCATTGATCTCTGCTCTAATCTTAATTATTTCTCTTCTAATGCATGGCATAGGCATTGTTTGTTGCTTTTTCTCTAGTTCTTTAAGGTGTAAAGTTAGTTGGTGAATTTGGGATTTTTCTATTTTTTTGAGTGAGGCTTGGATGGCTATGTATTTCCCCCTTAGGACCGCCTTTGCAGTGTCCCATAGGTTTTGGACTGATGTGTTTCCATTCTCATTGGTTTCCATGAATTGTTTAAGTTCTTCTTTGATTTCCTCGTTGACCCAAACATTCTTGAGCAGAGTGGTCTTTAGCTTCCAAGTGTTTGAATTTCTTCCAAATTTTTTCTTGTGATTGAGTTCCAGTTTTAAAGCATTATGGTCTGAGAATATGCAGGGAATAATCTCAGTCTTTTGCTATTGGTTGAGACCTGATTTGTGACCCAGTATGTGGTCTGTTCTGGAGAAGGTTCCATGTGTGCTCGAAAAGAATGAGTATTCTGTTGTTTTAGGGTGGAATGTTCTGTATATATCTATGAGGTCCATCTGGTCCAGTGTGTCATTCAAAGCTCTTGTTTCTTTGTTGATTTTCTGCTTAGATGATCTGTCTGTTGCTGAGAGTGGAGTATTGAGGTCTTCTACAATTAATGTATTGTTATCAATATGACTCTTTATTTTGGTTAACAGGCTTATGTAGGTGGCTGCTCCCATGTTGGGGGCATAGATATTTACAATTGTTAGACCTTCTTGTTGGATAGACCCTTTAAGAATGATATAGTGTCCTTCTGTGTCTCTAACTACAGTCTTTAGTTTAAAATCTAAGTTGTCTGATATAAGAATTGCTTCCGTTGGCATGGAAGATGGATCTCCATCCCTTCACTTTCAGTCTGGATGTATCTTTAGGTTCAAAATTAGTCTCTTTTAGACAGCATATGGATGGGTCCTGTCTTTTTATCCAATCTGCAACCCTGTGCTGTTTTATGGGAGCGTTTAGGCCATTCACATTGAGAGTGATTATTGAAAGATATGAATTAATTGTCATCATGTTGCCTGTGAAGATGTTGTTTTTATAGATTGTCCCTGTAAATTTCTGTTGTATATCACTCTTGGGATCTTTCTCCTTTTATAGAACCCCCCCTTAATATTTCTTGCAGGGCCGGCTTAGTGGTCACATATTCTTTCAGCTTCTGCCAGTCGTGGAAGCTCTGCATCTCTCCATCCATTCTAAATGAAAGCCTTGACAGATAAAGTATTCTTGGCTGCATGTTCTTTTTTCCCTGGCCTCTTCTTTTCCTTTCTTGTCTATTAATTAGTCTTCTAAATCACTAATTCGTTCTTCTGCCTCGCTTACCCTAGCTGTTAGATTATCTAGATTAGATTGGATCTCATTGATAGCATTTTTAAGTTCTGCCAATTCAGCTTTCATTTCTGCCCTTGGAGATTCTATGTTGCCATTAATCGATTTTTCCATTCTAGCTATTGTCTTCACAATTGCTACCATGAATTCCATCTCTGAAATCTTGGTTATCTCTGTATCCATTTGTAAATCTGTGGTATAAGTCATAGTCTCTGAGTCTTTCCTATTTTGGGGGTTCCTCCTCCTAGTCATTCTGTTGAGGGGTGGTTGAGGGAATGTATAGAGCCCAAATTGTTGACCACAACCCAAGCAAGATGCACCTGTTTTATAGGGACCTTACAGTTGCTGGCCTCTTGTTTTCCCAGTCTGTCTTCGGAGGGGCCTGCCACACTGTTACTCAGGCAACCCTGTTTGGGCAGAGTTGCCCTGCCCCCCTGTGGTGGGGGATGGGCTCAGTGGGAATCAGTTTTTTGGGGCTTTTGTTCTCTAGCGGCTTTCCCTGGTGGCTTTCTGGGTCTCTTCCGAGAGTCAGAGCAGAAGAGATCATTTCCAACCCTCTGCCTCAGAGCAGAAAGATTGCAGTCTGTTCTTCAGTGAGCTCTCCAGGCCACACTATCTCCATTTCTGTCTGTGCTGCTATAAACTGCAGCATCCTGGGTTGTGTGCCCTTCAGCAGCACTCCCGTCCTCGCCTCCAGGTCGGGGCACGTCTCTGCCCTTTGTGCTTCTAAAACTATCAGCCGCTCCCAGTTCACATGCATGGCCCCACCACTCCAGGTTTCAGTCCGGGAGGCTGCCCTAAAATCCTTTCCCTGTAGATACCGGTCTGCGAGTCGTGCCTGGTCCCCAGCGCAGGAGGCTATTGCTCACCGGTGATGGAGGATCCCAATGGCTTGGCTCCCTCCCCCTTCTGTTTATCCTCTGATATGTGCCCACGGAATCATGGCTCCCCGCTTCGTACCTCCAAACCAACCTCCTGTGATATTTTGTGTAGACATCCAGATCTATCTTCTTACATCTCAGGCTGATTTCGTGGGTGTTCAGCGTGGTCTGGTAGATATTCAGCTCAATTCTGGGGACCAGTTGGAATTGGATCAATACTCCTCCACCATCTTTTCCCTCTATTGTAGATCTTATTTGGAGAATTGTCTATTCAGTTACTTTGCCTATTTTTTTTTTCCTAAAGATTTTATTTATCTATTTGACAGAGAGAGAGAGAGCTAGAGCAGGAACACAAGCAGAGGGAGCGGGAGAGGGAGAGGCAGGCCTCCCGCCGAGCAGGGAGCCCGATGTGGGACTCGATCCCAGGACCCCAGGATCATGACCCGAGCTGAAGGCAGATGCTTAACGACTGAGCCACCCAGGCGCCCTTACTTTGCCTATTTTTAATTTGGTTATTTGCTTTTTAACTGTCAAATTGTAATATTTCTTTATAGATTCTAGATACTAGAATCTTATCAGACTTATGATTTGCAAGTATTTTTTCCTATTTTTTGGGTTATTTTTTCATTTGCTTGATAATTTCTTTTGAAACAAGTTTTAGTTTTCATGAAGCCCAATCTATTCTTATTTGGTTGCTTGTGCTTTTGATGTCATGTCTAAGAAAACATTGCCTAATCCAAGGTCGGAGGTATTTACACCTATGGTTTCTCTTAAGAGTTTTATAGTTTTAGCACTTACATTTAAGACTTTGTTCTATTTCTGGTTAATTTTTGTATGTGGTGTGAGGCAGTGGTCCAACTTATTCTTTTGCATCTGGCTATCCACTTGTCCAAGCAACATTTGTTAAAAGACACTTCCCTTATTGAATTGTCTCAGCACTCTTAATGGAAATCAATTGACTTACAGATTATTTAGAAATACACTTAACTCCCAAGTCGTGAAAGTAGACATTCATAGGACAATCATGGATTTTCTAGTTACATTTTTATTATTAATTTTAATTCCACTGTCATCAGAAAACAATTTCTATATGATTTCAATCCTTTGAAATTTGTTGAGGATTGCTTTGTGGCCCAGCATGTAGTCAATTTTTATAAATGTTCCCTGGGCAATTTTTAAAGAATATCTATTCCATACATAGATGGTAGGTAGAATTCCCATACATATTCATATTTCCTATAACTTCACTGAATTTTTGGTCTGTTTTTAAAATCAGTCATTTGAAGATATGTCATAACCACCCATTGTGATCATGGACTTATCCAATTCTAAGAGCTCTGTAAATTTTTGCATATTTTGATTCCATACAT
Organism: Neomonachus schauinslandi; assembly: GCF_002201575.2. NCBI lineage: Eukaryota > Metazoa > Chordata > Mammalia > Carnivora > Phocidae > Neomonachus > Neomonachus schauinslandi. The sequence goes on from NC_058403.1 coordinate 121,970,546, forward strand.
TGTCTATAAATTTAGAATTGTGATATTGATTATGACTTAAACATTTTATTATTATAAAGTGATCTTTATCTCCAGTAGTAATTTTTAAAATTTTTTTTTATTAACATGTAATGTATTATTTGTTTCAGGGGTACAGGTCTGTGATTCAACAGTCTTACACAATTCAAAGCACTCACCATAGTACATACCCTCCCCAATGTCCATCACCCAGCCACCCCATCCCTCCCACCCCTCCACTCCAGCAACCCTCAGTTTGTTTCTTGAGATTAAGAGTCTCTTAGGGTTTATCTCCCTCTCTGGTTTCATCTTGTTTCATTTTCCCCCTCCCTTCCCCTATAATCCTCTGTTATGTTTCTCAAATTCCTCATATCAGTGAGATCATATAATACTTGCCTTTCTATGATTGACTTATTTCACTTAGCATAATACCTCTAGTTCTATCCACATCATTGCAAATGGCAGGATTTCATTTTTTTGATGGCTGCATAATATTCCATTGTGTGTATATACCACATCTTCTTTATCCATTCATCTGTTGATGGACATCTGGGCTCTTTCCATAGTTCGGCTATTGTGGACATTGCTGCTATAAACATTAGGGTGCATGTGCCCCTTTAGATCACTACATTTGTATCTGTGGGTTAAATACCCAGTAGTGCAATTGCTGGGTCATAGGGTAGCTCTATTTTCAACTTTTTGAGGAAACTCCATACCGTTTTCCAGAGTGGCTTCACCAGTTTGCATTCCCACCAACAATGTAGGAAGGTTCCTCTTTCTCCGCATCCTTGCCAACATCTGTTGTTTCCTGACTTGTTAATTTTAGCCATTCTGACTGGTGTGAGATGGTATATCTCAATGAAGTTTTGATTTGTATTTCCCTGATGCCGAGTGATGTTGAACACTTTTTCATGTGTCTGTTGGCCATTTGGATGTCTTCTTTGCAGAAATGTCTGTCCATGTCTTCTGCCCATTTCTTGATTGGATCATTTGTTCTTTGGGTGTTGAGTTTGATAAGTTCTTTATAGATTTTGGATACTAGCCCTTTATCTGATATGTCATTTGCAAATATCTTCTCCCATTCTGTCGGTTGTCTTTTGGTTTTGTTGACTGTTTCTTTTGCTGTGCAAAAGCTTTTTATCTTGATGAAGTCCCAATAGTTCATTTTTGCCCTTGCTTCCCTTGCCTTTGGCGATGTGTCTAGGAAGAAGTTACTGTGGCTGAGGTTGAAGAGGTTGCTGCCTGTGTTCTCCTCAAGGATTTTGATGGATTCCTGTCTCACATTGAGGTCTTTCATCCATTTTCAGTCTATTTTTGTACGTGGTGTAAGAGAATGGTCCAGTTTCATTTTTCTGCATGTGGCTATCCAATTTTCCCAACACCATTTGTTGAAGAAATTTTTTTCCCACTGGACATTCTTTCTTGCTTTGTCAACGATTAATTGACTTTAGAGTTGAGGGTCCATTTCTGGGCTCTCCATATTCTCCTTTGATCTATGTGTCTGTTTTTGTGCCAGTATCATACTGTCTTGATGATGACAGCTTTGTAATAGAGCTTGAAGTCCAGAATTGTGATGCCACCAGCTTTGATTTTCAACATTCCTCTGGCTATTTGGGATCTTTTCTGGTTCCATGAAAATTTTAGGATTATTTGTTCCATTTCTTTGAAAAAAGTTGATGGTATTTTGATAGGGGTTGCATTAAATGTGTAGATTGCTCTAGGTAGCATAGACATTTTCACAATATTTGTTCTTCCTATCCATGAGCATGGAACGTTCTTCTATTTCTTTAGTTTTCTATTCTATTCTATAGTTTTCTGAGTACAGTTTCTTTGCCTCTTTGGTTAGATTTATTCCTAGGTATCTTATGGTTTTGGGTGCAATTCTAAATGGGATTGACTCCTTTAATTTCTCTTCCTTCTGCCTTGTTGTTAGTGTATAGAAATGCAACCTGATTTCTGTGCATTGATTTTATATCCTGCCACTTTACTGAATTGCGGTATGAGTTCTAGAAGTTTTGGGGTGGAGTCTTTCGGGTTTTCCACATAAAGTATCATATCTGCAAAGAGTGAGAGTTTCACTTCTTCTCTGCCAATTCGCATGCCTTTTATTTCTTTTTGTTGTCTAATTGCTGAGACTAGGGCTTCTAGTATTATGTTGAATAGCAGTGGTGATGTAGACATCCCTGCTGTGTTCTTGACCTTAGGGGAAAAGCTCTAGTTTTTCCCCATTGAGAATGATATTCGCTGTGGGGTTTTGATAGATGGCTTTTATGATATTGAGGTATGTACCCTTTATCCCTACACTCTAAAGCATTTTAATCAAGAAAGGATGCTGTACTTTGTCAAATGCTTTTTCTGCATCATTGAGAGAATCAGATGGTTCTTGTTCTTTTATTAATGTACTGTAACACATTGATTTGTGGATGTTGAACCAACCGTGCAGCCCAGGAATAAATCCCACTTGGTCGTGGTGAATAATCATTTTAATGTACTGTTGGATCCTAATGGCTAGTATTTTGGTGAGGATTTTTGCATCCATGTTCATCAAGGATATTGGTCTGTAGTTCTCCTTTTTGATGGGGTCTTTGTCTGGTTTTGGGATCAAGGTAATGCTGGCCTCAGAGAATGAGTTTGGAAGTTTTCCTTCCATTTATATTTTTTTGGAATAGTTTCAGAAGAGTAGGTATTAATTCTTCTTTAAATGTTTGATAGAATTCCCCTGGAAAGCCATCTGGCCCTGGGCTCTTGTTTGTTGGGAGACTTTTGATTACTGCTTCAATTTCTTTAGTGGTTTTGGGTCTATTCAGGTTTTCTATTTCTTCCTGGTTCAGTTTTGGTCGTTTATACATCTCTAGAAATGCATCCATTTCTTCCAGATTGTCTAATTTGCTGGCATACAGTTGCTCATAATATGTTCTTATAATTGTTTGTATTTCTTTGGTGTTGGTTGTGATCTCTCCTCTTTCATTCATGCTTTTATTTGGGTCCTTTCTCTCTTCTTTTTGATAAGTCTGGCCAGGGGTTGTCAATCTTAATTCTTTCAAAGAACCAGCTCCTAGTTTCCTTGATCTGTTCTACTATTCTTTTGGTTTCTATTTCATTGATTTCTGCTCTGATCTTTATTATTCCTCTTCTCCTGCTGGGTTTAGGCTTTATTTGCTGTTCTTTCTCAGCTCCTTTAGGTGTAGGGTTAGGTTGTGTACTTGAGACCTTTCTTGTTTCTTGAGAAGGCTTGGATTGCTATATACTTTCCTTTTAGGACTGCCTTTGCTGCATCCCAAAGATTTTGAACAGTTGTGTTTTCATTTTCATTTGTTTCCATGAATTTTTTAAATTCTTCTTTAATTTCCTGGTTGACCCATTCATTCTTTAGTAGGATGCTCTTTAGCCTCCATGTATCTGAGTTCTTTCCGACGTTCCTCTTGTGATTGAGTTCTAGTTTCAAAGCATGTGGTCTGAAAATATGCAGGGAATGATCCCAATCTTTTGGTACTGGTTGAGACCTAATTTGTGACCCAGGATGTGATCTGTTCTGGTGAATGTTCCATGGGCACTAGAGAAGAATGTGTATTCTGTTGCTTTGGGATGGAATGTTCTGAATATATCTGTGAAGTCCATTTGGTCCAGTGTGTCATTTAAAGTCTTTATTTCCTTGTTGATCTTTTGCTTAGATGATCTGTCCATTTCAGTGAGGGGGGTGTTAAAGTCCCCTACTATTATTGTTTTATTGTAGATGTGTTTCTTTGCTTTTGTTATTAATTGGCTTATATAAGTGGCTGCTCCCATGTTAGGGGCATAGATATTTACAATTGTTAGATCTTCTTGTTGGATAGACCCTTTAAGTATGATGTAGTGTCCTTCCTCATCTCTTATTATACTCTTTCATTTAAAATCTAATTTGTCTGATATAAGGATTGCTACCCCAGCTTTCTTTTTTTTTTTTTTTTTAAGATTTTTTATTTTATTTATTTATTTGAGACAGAGAGAATGAGAGAGAGAGAACACATGAGAGGGGGGAGGGTCAGAGGCAGAAGCAGGCTCCCTGCCAAGCAGGGAGCCCGATGCGGGACTCGATCCAGGGACTCCAGGATCATGACCTGAGCCGAAGGCAGTTGCTTAACCAACTGAGCCACCCAGGCGCCCTACCCCAGCTTTCTTTTGGTGTCCATTAGCATGGTAAATTGTTTTCCACCCCCTCACTTTCAATCTGGGGGTGTCTTTGGGTCTGATATGAGTCTCTTGCAAACAGAATATCAATGGGTCTTGTTTTTTTATCCAATCTGATAGCCTGTGTCTTTTGATTGGGGCATTTAGTGCATTTACATTCAGGGTAACTATTGAGAGAGATGAATTTAATGCCATTGTATTGCCTGTAAGGTGACTGTTACTCTATATTGTCTGTGTTCCTTTCTGGTCTTTGTTACTTTTAGGCTCTCTCTTTGCTTAGAGGACCCCTTTCAATATTTCTTGTAGGGCTGGTTTCGTGTTTGCAGATTCCTTTAGTTTTTGTTTGTCCCGGAAGCTTTTTATCTCTCCTTCTATTTTCAATGACAGCCTCGCTGGATATAGTATTCTTGACTACATATTTTTCTCGTTTAATGCTCTGAATATATCATGCCAGTACTTTCTGCCCTGCCAGGTCTCTGTGGATAGATCTGTTGCCAATCTAATGTTTCTACCATTGTAGGTTACATATCTCTTCTCCTGAGCTGCTTTCAGGATTTTCTCTTTGTCTCTGAGACTCATAAGTTTTACTATTCGATGGCAGGGTGTTGACCTATTTTTATTGATTTTGAGGGGGGGGGTTCTCTGTGCCTCCTGGATTTTGATGCCTGTTTCCTTCCCCAAATTAGGGAAATTCTCTGCTATAATTTGCTCCAATATACCTTCTGCCCCTCTCTCTTCTTCTGGGATCCCAATTTTTCTAATGTTGTTTCACTTTATGGTAGCACTTATCTCTTGAATTCTCCCCTCATGATCCAGTAGTTGGTTATCTCTCTTTTTCTCAGCTTCTTTAGTCTCCATCATTTTGTCTTCTATATCACTAATTCTCTCTTCTGCCTCATTTATCCTAGCAGTTAGAGCCTCCATGTCTGATTGCACCTCATTAATAGCCTTTTTGATTTTGACTTGGTTAGATTTTAGTTCTTTTACTTCTCCAGAAAGGGATTCTCTAGTATCTTCTATGCTTTTTTCAAGCCCAGCTAGTATCATTATAATCGTCATTCTGAACTCTAGTTCCAACAGCTTACTAAGGTCTGTATTGATTAGGCCCCTGGTAGTCAGTACTGCCTCTCATTCTTTTTTTTTTTTTTTTTGATGTGAGTTTTTCCATCTTGTCCTTTTGTCCAGAGGAGAAGAGATGAATGAAAGAAAATGCTAAAAGGGTAACAATGATCCCAGTAAACACACACTAAACAAATCAGAAGAGTCCCAAAACCAGGGGGAAAAAAGAGGGGGAAAAAATAAAAAAGAATATGATCTGGGTGGTGAATAGAACAGGTCCACACACTAGATTTTGGGTGTATTTTGGTCTATTAGAAGAAACTGCCTCTTAAAGAAAAACATACCTATACAAAAATAAGGGTAAATATGATGAGATGGAATATGACTGTAAAGGTAAAAATTTTAAAAAGATTTTTAAAAAGGAATTGATAAGTTGGTTGAAAAAAGAATGAAAAAAATTTTTAAAAAAAGAATGTGATCAGGTGGGAGACTAGGACAATGTTATACACTAGATTTAAGGTATATTTTGGTCTGTTAGAAGAAACTGTATCCCAAAATTTTAAAGAAAGAAAAACATATATATACACAAAAAATATGGTTAAATACAATGAAGGGATAGAATATGACTGTAAAAATGAAAATTAAAGATTTTAAAAAGGGAATTGATAAGATGTTAGTTGAAAAAGGAAAGAAGGAAAATTCAACTAAAAATTAACTTTGAAAGACTAAAGAATATGGGGGAAAAGCCATGAATCCTATGTGCTGTATTTCCCTAGTGCTGGGGTTTTGCCATTCTCATTGATCAGTAAACTTGGCCTTGGCTTAATGTTCTTGCTGATCTTCCTGGGGAGGGGCCTGTTGCAGTGATCCTCAAATGTCTTTGCCTGAGGTGGAATTACACCACCCTTGCCAGGGGCCAGGCTAAGTAATCTGCTCAGGTTTGCTCTCGGTAGCTTTTGTTCCCTGAAAGCTTTCCGTACCACTTTGGAGGACGAGAGTGAAAATGGTGGCCTCCCAATCTCTGGCCCTGGAGGAGCCGAGAACTCAGGGCCCCACTCCTCAGTGAGCCCCCAGAGAAAAGCAGTCAATCACTCCCATCTCCTGCTGCACTCCATGCTCACCCAGCATTTCTATCTCTGGCACAAGACCCCGTTTGGAGTCTCCAAACCCAGCAGATTCCTGCAGGAGGATCCTGTGCCGCCACTCCTAGAGGAGGAAGGGGAGTCTCCCCGGATCTGCCGCTTGTTGGGTCCCTGCTGGAAGAGCAGTGGCCCGACTGTGCCCCAGATCAGGGTTTATGGCAACCCTGAGCTGAAAGCACACTCCTTGGCTCCATCTTTGCAGCTGGCTTCCCCACTCTGATACCTGGGAGCTCCTCCGCACCAGGCATCCCCAGTCTTTCTGTGACCCCAAGGGTCCTGAGACCACACTGTCCCAGCGAGGGTTCCACCCCCCCCCTCAGCCACTGGAGTGACGTCCCTCAATGGAGCAGACTTCTAAAGGTTCCAATTTTGTGCTCCACGGCTCTATCACTTGCCAGTAGCTGGCTGAGGGAGACTCCCCCGAGGTCTATCTTCCCAAATATCGCCTCAGATTCACTTCTCCGCATGTCCTACCTTCCAGAAAGTGGTTGCTTTTCTGTTCATAGAATTGCTGCTATTCTTTTCTTCGATCTCCTGTTGAGTTTGTACATGTTCTGAATGGTTTGATCCCTACTAGCTGAATTCCTGGGACCAGATGAAATTTAGGTCTCCTACTCCTCTGCCATCTTACTCCTCTCTTCCAGTAGTAATTTCTTAAAGTCTGTTTTGTCTGGTATTAATACAACTATATCAGCTTTCTTTCAATTAATGTTTTCTTTTATCTTTATTTTTTATCCTTATGTTTTACATGTATCTTTTATAAATGTAAAACATTTATAAATCAGGGGCGCCTGGGTGGCTCAGTCATTAAGCATCTGCCTTCAGCCCGGGTTGTGATCCCAGGGTCCAGGGATCGAGCCCCACATCGGGCTCCCTGCTCCATGGGGATGCCTGCTTCTCCCTCTCCCACTCCCCCTGCTTGTGTTCCCTCTCTCGCTGTCTCTCTCCCTGTCAAAAAAATCAATAAAATCTTAAAAAAAAAAAAAACATTTATAAATGAGTTTTGGTTTTTACTCAGTCTGAAAATCTCTTCATGCAAGATTTAGTCGATTTGATTTTAATATAATTACTGATATGTTTGGGTTGGATTTACCATACCTGTTCTCTTTTTCTATTTCTCCTTTTCTGCCTTTAAAAAATAGATTCTGGGTGTTTTTTTATGATTACTTTTCCCACTATTATCTTGGAAATCATGCATCACCATACTGTTTTAATGGTAACACTAGAAATTACCACATGCATCCTTAAGTTATACATATCTAATACTATTTGGTATTATACTCTACCTAGGCATTACAAACAAAGGTCATTAGAACTATCTTTAGCTACATTTATATGCCCTCCCTGAATTTTATATCATTGTTGTCATGCATTTTTTTTTTTTTAAGTAAGCTCCATGCTCAGTGTGGAGCCCAACATAGGGCTTGAACTCACAACCCTGAGATCAAGACCTCAGCTGAGCCACCCAGGCAGCCCTGTTGTCATGCATTTTAATGTTCTATATATCTTTAAACCTAATAACACATTATGATTCTTTTTTTCAGTCAGTTTTCATTTGTATTCACCTACATCATTTTCACAGCACTTCATTCATTTGTGCTTCCATCCAGGATCATTCTCTTTCTTCTTGAAGAACACCTTCACTGCTGCATCTCCTGGTGACACATTCTCCATTTTTATTTGTGTGAAAATGTCTTTCTTTTCACTCTTGAAAAGATATAGAATTATAGGTTAACACTTCTTTTCTTTCATAACTTGATACCATTTCAAGGTCTTCTGATTTCAGTTGTTTCTATTAAGTGACAAGCTTGAGTCTAATTTTGGTTTCTTTGAAAACAGTATTTTTTCCAAATGATAGCTTGTGTTTTTTTGTTTTTAGTTTTTAATGCTTTTACTATATGCCTATGTATGGATTTCTCTTTTTTCTGGTTCAGGGTTTGCAGGGCATCTTAAATTTGTGACTCAGTGTCATTCACTGGTTTTTGGCAAGCTTTCCTCCATTACTTTTTCCTGACCTGTCTTTCTAGGACTCCAATTATACATATGTCAGAATCTCTCCCTATACTGTCTATCTCTCATAATCTTCTGTATTTCCTACATTTTTATCCCTCTAGGTTTCACTGGTATTGATTTCTTCTGACCTATCTTCCAGTCCACTGATTTCTCTTATATATGTATGGTCTGATATTAAACCTATCCAATGAGTTCTTTGATTTAGTTTCTTCAGTTCTATAAATTTCATATGGTATGGGTTTTAGTTGTGAAAAAAAAAAAATCCCAATCTTGTTTTCTGTCTCCTCAAGCCTACTAAACAGTTACTTTAAGGTCTGTGTAATTCTAATTTTAAGCCAGGCACCATACCACATGTTTTACAGACATTATTTCACAACAACCCTGATGGATTATTTTTTATGGAAGAAAGTGGAGATCACACACACTGTTTCTAAATAGTAAAGCCAATAACCAAACAACCAAGTCTTCCAAACTTCAAAATTCATGCTCTTAACCATCTCATTATGAGACTATGGAAGTTCCAAATATCTGACTAAACCAGAGTTCAAAACTTGTAAGGTTAATTTATCTCCTACCAGAGTAAACTTTCTCTGTCCTTGTAATTGGTTCCCCATCAAACCCCATCATAATACTCATCCTGAATTTGTTTTCTTTTTCATATACCTACCTACATTTATTCATTCACTCATCACTCAGTATTTTTTGAGCATCTATCAATCACACTGTGCTAGGCTCTCAAATTTCATAGTAAGTAAGGCAGACATGGTTTCTGTCTCATGGAACTTTGATTCTTGTGGGAGATAAACAGTAAACATGTAAGCAAATATACAAGATAATATCAGGCAGTGATGAAGTCAATAAGAAAATAAAACAGTGTGACTTAGTAAACTGGGATATTGAAGGTTGAATTTAGCCAAGTGGTCAGGGTAGCTCTTCAGAGATGACATTTGAGTTGCAATCTGAATAAGGAGACTATTCTAGGCAGAAGGAAGAATAAGTATAAAGGCGCCACATTTGAAAGATGCTCAGTATATTTAATGCAGAGAAAAAATTGGGTTTTGTCTGGATCCTCATGAATAAAGAGCAGAGTGGTAGAACATGAGATAGGAAAGTTAGCAGGAAAGGAAATCTGGACACCATTTAAGATAAAAAACAATGGTAGCAACTTTCAGTTTGAGTTATAAGGGAATAACTGTGATCAGATTTACCCTTCTACCCTAAGCCACTAGAAAACTGGACAAAATATATGAAATGACTATTCTCAGACACTGGGGAACAAGCAGCACAGAACTGTGGTCCATGTAAGAAAGAAAATAAAGTGACTATGCTCACCCTAGCTCTTTGCCTGAAAACACATTCCAGACCACAAGGAAGTAAAGCAATCCCAAGCTGAGTGCATGGTCTCATTGAGTTGAGATAAATAGGAGTTCGGGGAGATTGAGGAGACTGGAAGCTATAGGTCAGAGTTTCAGAAAGGAGAGAGCTATTCAGTAAAAGAATTCCAGAAATCTCCATAGGGATCCTCTCTTTGAAACTGCATTTTTAATACCCACCCCCATACACACACATTTTTCATACTTGTATGCACTAAAATTTGAGAATCACTACTCTAGAGACCTAAGAAACCAGAACACAGAAGAAACAGATGTAATATCCTCAGGGGAATAGGCTACATTTCCTATTACTGCCTGAGGTGGTGATGAATATCACCACTGCAAATGTACACTGACCTCTCTGTTTTAGCTAAAGATAAAAGGGGTCAGGTTGACTTTTAAGTGAGTGAAGATTTCACAGGGTGGTAGAAACTGTGGCAAAGAAACTCTTCCGACTCTGCTTCCATTCTGGGAGCCATCATATTGATTCAGGTTTTCACCTCAGCCTGGAATATGTGTTCTTTGGGGCAGATTTTTGCACTTCCCAGGTATAGGCATATGCGAGTGTGGTTGTTGGTTAGAGGAGTGACTAAATAAGTGAATTAACTAACCCAGGGAGATCAGGACCAGGAGATGGTCATTTCCATCTCCACTCTGCTAAGGTTGGGTGAGGAAGGTAGCCTTATCAACTTCTGGTCTTTGGGAACCACCCAAGGATCCCTGCTGGTTCATCACTCACTCCAGCCAGCCCTCATCAAGGTAGGCAATGACCCTCTATTCTCCATGACCTGGCTAATGCCACCCCTATGGCAGGGGACTGTCACTACACCAAGGACCCAACATCCTGTCAAAATTTGGGATCAAGTTTGATTTTGAAAAGAGCAAAGAGAACGACATAATTTAAAAATCAAAGAAATTCATTTTAGTAGTAAAAGGTTAACAGCCTTTAGGAGGAACAATTTTTAATCACTCTCGTCTAGACTCTATCACTGGAATCACCAGCCGCCGAGTGAAATATGGCCCAACTGCCGCCACCAAACAGCTCCTAAAGACTGTTGTATTTAATCATGTCTGTGCACCACTTATGGATTTTCATTATGATTCCCGATGCTGTTGCGCTGGGTAAAATATTAATATCCATAGTAATGATGCATGAAGCTTGGAGTGTAATTTCTTCACTCTTCTTGTCTGATATTAAATTGTTACCACTTTATCATTTGTGTAGAACTGCACGTTTCAATTAATCTTTCCATATCAGCAGCCCTGATTAATATAGATCATGATTCATAAGCTTATCGTCACTATAGTTTTAACAGATCATTTATAAAGATCTTAAATTTCAGGGTCTGGGAGGTGCAGCTGCTGTGTCCAATGTGCCTCTTTATTCTCTGTTCCAACAGTGCTGCTATACACCGGCTGTCACCTCCTGTTGAATAATTAATTTCAGGAAACCAAATTTACCCAAGGAAAAAAAAGAATGAGGGGACTGGCGATTGGCAGGGTAATGGACAATGTTTGTTCACCTTTCCATGCCCAGCCCGGATGTTGCCTGTTCTTCATTGGTCAGAACTGCTGCTCTGGGGGACTAACCACAGGTGTGTATGGGCTTCTGCTGGCTGCAGGGGGTAATCCCAGCCAGCACAGCTATCCCAGGACAGTTGTTGAGGTTTGATGTAGCATTGGATAACTTCCCAGGCAGCTGCTGCTGCTCACATGAATCTACAGACCTCATTAGGCTTGGCATGGCGCCTGGGGCCTTACATTCATCCTGGAATACACAGTTTAAGCCATGTGGTCAGGGTAGGGTGGGGGTGAGCTGGGGAATTAGTGAAAGGTTTTCAAACATTTCTATAAACACCAGAATCACTCAGGGTTTGAGCTTTTTCATTAGAAGAAGCTGTTGAGCCTCAGAGAGAGTTCTTTGGTCCATAGACCCACAGCCCAGCATTGTAAGCCTGGGAAGATATTGCAGGGACTTCTTCACTGTCCTGCCTCTCAGCCAACTTGAGGCTAGAGCATGCCCATGCACAATCCCCTAGAGAACTGCCCTCTTGTTTGAACAGAACACCAAGGAGAGCAGGAACTAAAGCAGAGCTTACCGACTTTTTTGGGTCTGTATCCAAAGCTTAATTCTTATGGCTTGAACTTCTCAAAGGCTTCATGTACACAGGAAAACAACCGGAATTTAAAAACAAGCAAAAAAATTTATTCTAGTAACTGGTCTAGTAACTAAAATGATAACATTTGTTCACTTAAAATTTTGAATATTTTGTTTCAACCTCAATCAAATCATGTGACCAACTTGTTCTGAGTAAACTTGTACATCTTCTCTGTGAAAGGCATGTTGTGGGCCCTAAGGCTCAGGCTTACATCTTAGCTTGGGTTCTCCCTGAAGATTCCAAGATAAAAATTAAAGAGCAAGTAGTGCATTCGGGAGATGATCCTAGGAAACATCATTAAGGGAGTGAGGCAGAGAAAGGGCGGGTGGGGGGGGGTTGGTAGTCAGTCATGGCTGCATTACTCAGGAAGTCACCACCATGGGTAACTGGTTACCTTTGGGAGACTGTGAGGAACATACCTCAGAGACAGCTCAGTGGTGGGGTAAAGAAGCCGAATCATTTATTTACCAAGTCCCCATCTGTTATTGAAAGGGCTAATTTCTAGGGCCTTCACTCTCCCACGGTCACTCCAGACTTGCCCTGTGTGTAAGCAAAGTGATTTCGACAGCCAGAAACAAATGCCCTGAGATGGAAAGTATGATGTATTCCTAGTAAGCAGGCTTGACATGTAGAGGTGACAGCCAAGAGAATGTCACCAGAGCCAAGAGCATTTTTTCTACAGCCACCCTCTAAGCCCATGCATTTGTTCACTCATTAATTCAAGAAGTGTTCAGAGATGTTTTCTTATCTACCACCCTCCAGACAGGAGATAGTGATTCCTGAAAAAGTTCACTAAAGTTGTGAAGCTTTAAATTAAAAAAAAAAAGTTGCATAAGCATATCTTACATGTTTTATTTTGACTAAAACATACATTTATTCACCATTAATTTGATGTTGGGCCACGTTCTGGTATGAACATATACACTTATGGTGTTCTACCTTCCCTTTCTTGTAAAAACCACACCCATAGAAATGCATTACTCCCAATTTCCAGTTTCTATAAAGTACAGCAAGAACTTAAAGTCATTTTTGAAGCAATCTCAGTACAGAAACTTTCTAGATGTTTATGATTTTTCTCTAGTCTTTTATGTTTTTTCCAACATCTAATTCAACAGCTATTTTTCATTGACTTGTGCTTATTGAGTCCAAAGCATTCAATTTAATGTTCAAAGAAGCAACAATTCTTCTTTTTACACTTATCATCAGTTTATGTAACATTTAATTCAATTTCATGGTGACAATATTAAGTACAACTGTCACACACAGATTTATGAACAAAGACAATTAACACTTGGTAAGGTACAGCTTGACTTGTGGATGCCCAAACACATGGGCCTCCTGTTGGTGAGCAATATTATCGCATGCCAGGCAAATCTACATAATTAACTCATTGGATCCTCCTAATAACCTAGAGTGAGGGACTGTTGTTACACCCACCTACAGAAGGTTCTAAGGCATATTTGGCTCAGGATTATACAGCCAGTAGTAAGTGACAGATCTCAGTTTCTAACCCAGGGAGTCTGACCAGAAAACCCAAGCTCTTTACCACAAGCCACACTGCCCTGTCTAAAGAGTGGCCTTTAGCAGGTAACCATGATTTTTCTTCCATAATGTGACACTCTTAGAAGTGACAGGGTCCCTTAATGATAGGGACACCCACACCACGGAGGTTAAACTGCACGGTCCTGAGCGAGCCGGAAATCTGACGAAATAGCCATGAGTATTCACTGTGTCATGGGCACTGGCTAAAAGAAATTGTTAGGGGGGATTAAGTGGGGACCAGTTAAGGGAGTTTCAATGGGTGGGAATCAAGGGGAGCACAGAGACAGCCTCATGAAGCTTACAAATCAAGTGGAAATAAAGCATGTGCACCTTAGTTATATTATAAGGTACTACAAGTATTTGTAATATAAGGGTATCAAAATACGTGTGAATTAAAAAGTGTTATGAGAGTTCAGAGGAGAGAGAACATCTTTTCAACTCAGGAATCCCGGAAGTGTTTATAGAGAACAGAGCTGGCTACTGAATGTGGGTTGGATTTGGAGTGGTAAAGGACAGGACATTCCAGGTGGAGGGAAAAAAGCAAGGACAAAGAGATGAAAAGCCACGGGTGTTAAGAATGTTAAACGATACTAAGTAATTGTGTTTGCCTGATGGAGAGGGGGTGAGTGATCACTGTGAGCAGTAGGAGGCAGGACTAGAGGTTGCATTCAGGTTACAAGCTAAGGTTTGGATTTACTTGGTAATGAGTAATGAACTGGGGTATGTTTCTGAACTGGAGGACAAAAGAGGCAGAAGAACCTGGCCTGGCCCCTAGGAATGAAGACTTTGGAGCTAGGCTGCCTGGTTTCCCTTGCCTTTCCCTTTACCCTGAGACAAATCACATCCCAGGGTCTCAGTTGTCACATTTGTAATATGGGGATAATAATGGTACCTACCTCTTAGGGTTGTGCAGATTAGTTTATAATCTGTAAAGAGCTTAGAATGGTACACAGAGTAAGGGCTTTGTAAGTATTATTTATTAGAATATGACTGAAGTTGAGCATTAGGCAGTTTAAGCTGGTGGCAGAGAGAGTGGCTGGCAAAGGGAAGAGAGGGAAAGAAGCAATGAGAGTCTGAATGGGTAAGGAAGGCCGGAGGGACAGAAAATGTGTGCTGCTCACAACCATTGGTGGATTTTGAACCTTCTCCTTCCCCACAACCAGCCTTTTTGCTTGCTGAGCTTCTGGGTTCCCCTGTATGCCTCCCAGGGAGCCTTTGGCAGGTAGCCCAGCCAAGAATCTCACACAGGGTGCTTCTTCCAACAGTGCGCTCAGCCACCCTGCTCCCCCCATCCTCACCACTTCAGTGAAAATAGGAGTGAATGCTGCCACCGTTCTTCAATAAATATCCTTCCTTCCCAGAGCGTCCCATCAGAATTAGACACTGCCAAGTGTTTAACCTTGTAGTGCATTTTACAATTCACAACATATTTTTCTATTGAATGTCAACTTTGCTCTATTTACTCTTATGTGTTCAGTACTTAGTATGGTGCTTGGAAGAAAGCAGCTAGTCTGGGAATGTTTGTGAATGAACAGAAAAATGAACTAATGAATGTGTGTTATCTCTCTTCACTATCAAACAAAATTAGTCCAGAGACTTAGAAAAAAGTCTGATACATAGCAATTATTCAGTAAATGATGGCTACAACTTATTACTTAATCCCACTATTCCACTACTCACAGTCTGCCTTGCCTAGAACCTGATGTGGGTGTGGGGGAAAGGGGAGCTACCTGGAGGTAGAGCCTGGATCCTCTTCCTGGGTCAGTCCCTGATCATTCCAGAGGAAGTACCTGATTCATGTCCATTCAATCAAATTGATTGAACTTTTAAATACACCTGAGTTCAGTGAAGTTTAACAAATTTGATGGTAATTGATGGCCCCATCTCTCCATTGAACCTTTTACTTCTTCATCAGATACCCCTGCCTATGGTTCTGGCCTCACAGCGTGGAGTGTGAACAGATAGGTGTCAGGTTGGGCCACTCCTTCTTCTGCCCCTGAGGATCAATTATCTGGACACACTGCTTTGCTATCACATCATGGCCTTCACTGGGTTCACAAGTTTGTAGAGATAGCCTTATTGGTGATCTCATAGCAGAATGGCCATCATCTTGGAGATAATAGAACCGCTTTAAGAATTGGTTTGTCTATTTACAAAATGGGGGAAATTATATCTATTTCTAATTTATAGGCAGGGCAAATAAGCTAACTAAATAATTAGAAGTTTTTGTTTTTTTCCAAAAGTAAAGCATTATAAAAGTAACCCTAGATATTGCCATTATTATTCAAATTAATTTCTTAAAAACTCTAGTCTCTCACCTCTTTGATCACACCCCTTAGAGTGTGATACTGTAGTTTTCACTAACTGGTATTTTACTAATCCAGAATCATCAAAGCTGAATGAGTAAAAATTCTGAATCCTAGAGGTTTAAGAAGGAATTACAGCATTATTGTTTAAAGGCAGACTAAGGAGCTAGAGAAGGGGGAGTGCTAGAATAAGTAATGTAGGGTATGACTTAGGTGTGGGGAGACTTGCGGTCTTAGATCCAGCCAATTCTCAGGGCTTCTGATTCTTCCTCATGTGATAAGAATGGACTAGGTCATCTCTAGATTCTCCTTCCTCTGTGATCAGGAGAGTAATTCTTGCTTTGCAAGTATGTTGGAAAACTGGAAGTTTATTTTTTAATCCTTGTTTCAATTTGTTTTCTTCAGTAAATTACACATTTGTCTGAGATCTGATCATACATATTGTTTGCTTGATAAATCCTTTTTGGATTTATGGAGAAGTATTTCTGGACCTTAACCCAACCTGACATATCAGATACCATAAAACCCACAGCCATTACTGTGAAATACAAATAGTTACTGATGTTCAAAGCAATGCCCCAGGACACTAATCCCTGTCCTATATCTGGCCTTCCACTGATCATACCTCTGTCCGCTCTGAATATTGCCTGACTCCAAATTTATACTTAGTCTCTCTCTTATGGATTAGAAGTAAGATATTGGCTGTATTCTGACATTCTGGCCAAAGTCCTAGAACCACTGAAATCCTGCCCTGCCTTTCCACCCTTGCTACAGGGACAGAACAGGAATCATACCTCCTTAATACTAAGCCAGCACCAATACTGCTAAATGCAAGTCTCCTTTCTGAAGCTCAGTTGAAAAACTTTTTGGCTAGAGAAATGAGGATATAAGGAAGCAGCAAGCATCAAGATGGGCCTTGGATCCCCTACCCAAACAACAGTTTAGATTCAAAGGATAGGCTCAAAGGGATGGCTGCCTTGCCTGAGGAGGCCCTCTTTGATCTGAGGAAAGGCTAAGGATGGGCACTGGCCTTAGAAACACAGTAATCCCACCTACCAGGAACAGGGCCCAGTCAGATACCTATCTCACGCATCAGGTTGGCAACTTATTCTCTCTTATGGAGATGCTCATATAACAGTGAACCAAGGGGCAGAAGATGGAAGAGAGTTGAAGAGTCCTTTACCCCATATTCCCTAGTATTTGCGTTTGAGCCTCCACTTTCCCAAATGGACTTTAACTGGCTCTTACCCCTGACTCTCAGGGCCTCCTATCAGAGCCTCCTTCCTGGTTACAGTTCACACTAGCCCCTTGGTTGGTGCCCTGGCAGAGTCAACCCCAAGCACTAAGGTTGTTTTAGCTTTTCATCCACCAGTCTTGAGATATATAACATAAAAGTGAAGATTCCTTGGTGCCTAAAAAAAGAATTGTAAGAGAGGCTTAATAGCTATATAGGACTTTGGGGAAATTTAACCACAAGTAAAAATTTTTTGTGCCTCTGTGTGAAAAGAGAGTGGATATTTACTTTAAAAAAATGAGAGTATCACTTGACACAAATAAGAACACTACAGCAACTATGAAAGTTTCATGATTGAGAGAACAATTCTCATTTGTTTTCAATGCCCTAGGGTAAATCACAGCCAATTTATCTACATTTCAGGCAGGTCTGAATTTCTTCACCCTCTCTCCTCCTACTTAAAAGACACCCAACCTCAAGCCCATCAAACTCCAGACCATTTGGGTCTTTTAGAGTTATAATTTTGCTTCTTTATGTCTTTATTGCTCCTTTGATAGATAAATTGAAAAAAAGAAAAAGATATGAAGGAGAACAACAAAAAGCTATAATTATGAAGATTCAATTTAATTTTAAAGCTTGTGGACAGAAAAGAAGAAGCCAGAAAAGAAGGAACCAAATTAATTTAGCAGGGAAGCATTGCATGAAATATTGTTGAAGTTTAATAACCATGCAAAGACAGATGATATGTGTGGAAAAATTAGTTGTAGGACCTCATAATAGTCTATTAATATTTCCTACAGGCGCAAAACCCTTTCCTGAATAATTGTGACAAAGTAATCTTTTGAAAAAGAGTGAGCTGAAAAAAAAAGAATCTTCAAAAGGAGACAGTGATGATGAAGGTGCTAGAAGGAGAAGGAGACTCTGTGTCAGCCAGGGAATCTGAGGGTGTGTTTGCTATAACTCACCGTGGCCAGACAAGGGAGTTAAAGCTCCCAGATGATCAGAAGCCATGTGGAGGGCATATCGACGCAGGCACATCTGCACTGTAAAGAGCTGGGAAAACAAACAGCGTGGTTTTTAGACATACCTGTCTTCTTATAAGTCTTTATGAAAATGATTTAATATTCCTACCCACAAGGTCAACATCACTGAGCTCTCAGTCAGGCAGATGAAAAAACTGAGATACACAACAATGGAGTCACTGGTTGCAGGGGCCCCCAGGAGATTCCAGCAGAGAGGGAATAGGGAGGCCCTGCCTCAGGCAGTGTGACGGGCCTGGTGGCCTCCTCATGTCACAGAGACATGGAATAGCTTCTTCTGGCTTTGTCTTTCCTGCAGAGGCTGAACCCTGCTTCTGATTTTACAAAGTCTGAGCTCCCCAAAGCAAAGCATCTGAATTCCTTCATTCTGATCTAACAGAAAAGGCAATTATTTTGTACACCCCTAGTGGGAACTCAGTAAATTCTTGTTGATAAAATTGGAAAAGGAGAAGGGGGAAAAGGAAAGGGATTAATATTTAAATTAGTATTTAAATACATAAACTAATAATATTTGTTAATAACCTATAATGTTGCAATGCATTAAAATGCATTAATTTCTCTAATCCTTACAACGGCAAAGCAGTTGATACTATGCCCATTTTACAGACTAGAAGGAGTTTCCAGTTTCTCATGCAACTGGGAACTGGCAGAGCAGAAGAATCAGACCAAAAATACTGCCTCTAGAAGGTGTTTGTGGAAGGACTGGTGAAGTTTGCTTCCCTTCCTTCTCCGCAGAGGTCTCTCCTACCCTTCACTGACTTACAGAGGCTACCTTTATTCCTGGAATCTTGGTCCCAGTTGTTAAAGTTACCTCTGTCCAAGGAAATGGCTCATAGTGAAGGATCCTATTCCTGCCCTACTGAGCATATTCCTGCCCTAATTTAGACTCTCTGCTGCATAGCTGCTGATGATCTGGGTTATCTAGGACAAGGGCCACGATCAACAAGCTCATGAAAGTCTGCAGGACTGAGAACTCACTTCTTCCAGAGTAACATAATCATGGGGCATCCAGGATATGAGTACATGAGATGAAATAGTTGAATATCTTGCAGGAAGACTTTTGAAAGGCATAATGGATGGGGTTGGGTACCATTAGGTTACAGCTCCCATCTTTCAGATGAGAGACCTGGATACTTTTAGGGAGCAAAACTTTTCCTCCAGGATTCTACCTGCAGGATAGGTTAATGTTCTATTTGGTTTAGACATACTGACCCAAAATATGCATGCATGGCCGGGACAGGGGCACAAATATCAGCAAATTATGGGGGCGGGGGAAGAGGGGAACACAGTGACCATGGCTCATACAGTGTTAGACCATGGAAGGTGATTTACAGAACATGGATTTGTTTGATGTGATCATAGCCAGCACAAAATTTTAGTTTTCACTTCTTTTGCTCCCATGATGGACCACACCAAGACCCACCCTGACCACCTCAAATGCTTCAGTAAGTTATTCTTGGTTCAAAACATCAGAGCACAGTGGTCATTGGGACTAATCCTGGGATAGGACAGGACTGTACTTGCAGCTCAGAAGTCACCAAAAGCCTCATTTGAGGCTCCTCTTTCCATCTCCCTCTTCCCAGACATATTGAGGCCCTTGCTAAGAATGTAAAGCAAGGTGGGCCTCCATTTCAGAGGTGTACCTGCAAATCAAGAATCCACTGCTTTAGGCCAGGCAAAGACAATGAGCTCCCACTATGAATGAGGACTCCCAGAAGCCAGTTGAAATCCCCATGGTATGTGGGGTGTGATAAAGCCTAAATCCTAGAAGCTTATCCTAGAAGCTCAAGAATTTGTCCTACTGAGAAAATTCCACTTCTTCATAAAAATTATTTTAGTCATACCATATCACTATTAGGCACAGCATATTTGACCAGACTGCCAGTTTCATTTATAGAATTCTATAGAATTCATTCATTCCACAAACACTGACTAAGCACCTATATTCTGTGTCTGCCGAAGGTTAAAAAATGAATAACGCACAGTTTCTGGGTTTCAGGATTTATCTACCTGAGGAGCTAAGCCTATATTCAGAAAATTAGACCTAAGTAAACAGGATTTTCAACTCTAAAATTCTTTGTGACTTTATAATATTGTAGGACAATACACATGTTAACTTATAAATGTAATAAACCTTCTGCTTTTCCTTATTTTTCATTCATTAGTCAATTGGAAGTTCCGTGACCATGTTTAATTTTTGTAAAATTGGAGTCCAGATAGTTTAGGAAGCATCTATATTTTACAGACCCCTACCTAAGTCATAAGTACTTAGCCTGCAAATATCCCAAGCCTCACAAATTACTGAAGGCGCATTTGCACTTAAACTTTCCTCGCTTTGACCTGCTAAGCCACAACCAAGCTGTCATAAGCTGATGACACCACCTGGTGGTTGGAGCCTGGAACAGTAGCTCTAGTTTAACTCAAATCTCTCCTCCCTACTTCCTCCCTCTTCCCACCCAATCAGGAGAGTGTGCACATGCAGAATATACTCTTCTCTCTCACTGCTCCCTTGGGCTTTTTCATTACCTAGTTTGTTTATACATATCCTAATATATAATATCAGGAAATATTTTTCACACATGTATACCAACATGTGCTTCAACAACATCCCTCATTTTGTTTCCCTACTGGAAAAGCCTCCACCTCAAATCTCATGATCTTCATCATTGATTTTTCTCTTTCAGTTTTCTTTGGTCTATCTGGGAACCAAGAATCTTCCCCTTCTTATAAGAGTTAATATAAAACTATTTCTGATATATCTGTACCAAGAGAAAAGAAATCCAAGAGCTACCCTTCAGGTACAAATATTTAATACCTTTGCTACCACTGTTCCTCCTGCCAGAAGAGCCCTCCTGCACTTCCTCACTTCCCTAAACCTTTTTGTTTTGCAGCCTGACCTCCTCTAAGAAGCTCTGCCTTCTCCAGACCCTTTTCTTCCCCGACACCCTGGGAATGAATGACACCCTGGTTGATCATTGTATTCATTTCCTAGGGCTGCCTTAACAAATCACTACAAACTGGGTGGCTTCAAACAAGTTTATTTTCTCACAATTCTGGAGGCCTTAAGTCCAAACACTGGCAACCCATGCTCTTTTTTTTCCTTTACTCATTTGTTTTGTTTCTTAAATTCCACATGAATGAAATCATATGGAATTTGTCTTTCTCTGACTAATTTATTTCACTTAGCATAATACCCTCTAGCTCCATCCATGTTGTTGCAAATGGCAAGAGCTCATTCCTTTTTATGGCTGAATAATATTCCATTGTATGTAAATACCACTTGTTTATCCATTCATCTATCGATGGACGCTTGGCTGCTTCCATAATTTGGCTACTGTTAGGGTGCCTGGATGGCTCAGTCAGCTAAGCATGGGACTCTTGATTTCGGCTCAGGTCATGATCTCAGGGTTATGAGATCGAGCCCCAGGTCAGGCTCCATGCTAGGCATGGAACATGCTTAAGATTCTCTCTCCCTCTCCCCCTTCCCTCATCCCCCCACCTTGTGCACTCTAAATAAATAAATGAATAAACACCAGCATAATTTGGCTATTGTAAAAAAAAAAAAATGCTGCTATAAACATAGGGGTGCATGTATCCCTTTGAAATAGTGCTTTTGGTTTTTTGGGTGTAAATACCCACTAGTGCAACTACCAGATCATAGGGTAGTTCTATTTTTAATTTTTTGAGGAATCCCCATACTGTTTCTCACAGTGGCTGCACCAATTTGCATTCCCACCAACAGTGCACCAGGGTTCCTTTTTGTCTACATCCTCACCAACACTTGCCGTTTCTTGTGTTTTTGATTTTAGACATTCTGACAGGTCTGAAGTGATATCTCATTGTACTTCTGATTTGTATTTTCCTGATAATGAGTGATGTTGAGCATCTTTTCATGTGTCTGTTGGCCATCTGGATGTTTTCTTTGGAGAAATGTCTAGTCATGACTTCTGCCTATTTTTTCATCGGACTTTTTTTTGGATGTTGAATTGTATGACTTCTTTATATATTTTGGATACTTACCCTTTCTCAGGTACATCATTTGCAAATATCTTCTGTCATTCAGTAGGTTCACTTGTTGATTGTTTCCTTTGCTATGCAAAAGCTTTTTATTTTGATGAAGTCCCAGTAGTTTATTTTGTTTTTATTTCCCATGCCTCAGAAGACATATCTAGAAAAATGTTGCCATGGCTGATGTCAGAGACATTATTGCCTGTGTTCTTTTCTAGGATTTTAATGTTACAGGTCTCACATTTAGGTATTTAATCCATTTGAGTTTATTTTTATGTATGATGAAGCCGTGCTATCTCTGAAGCCTCGAAGAGGGAATCCTTCCTCACTTCTTCCAGCTTCTGGAGTTCCTGTCATCCTTGGCTTGTGGCAGCATAACTCCAGTTCCTGCCTGTGGATACTCACATGGCCTTACTCCTCTTCTGTCTCCCTATCCTCTCTTCTTCTAAGGACAGCAGTCCTGGGATTTAGGGCCCACTGTTGTCTAGTATAATCTTATCTCAAACTTTACCATCATTACATCTGCAAAGACCATTATTCCAAAAAAAAGGTCACATTCTGAAGTTCTAGTGGACTTGAATTTTTGGGAGTTCATCCCACTCTAATCTTACACTGTTCAGTTTCATTTTTCAGTTTGCCTTGTTTTCAAAATAAAGTTGCCATATATTTTTTAACTTCCCACAGCAATTAAAGCAGAGCACACACTAATTTTAATAGAGATGGAATTTTTAAAAATTTCTCCCACATTTTAAGAAATATACAGGGGGTTTTTGTTTTTTGTTTTTTAGTACCTTCTCTGTACTATTTTTTAAATTGGTTTCTTAAATCTGATGAAATCCATCTCCTTAAAATTTGCCTTCATTACTTTGTGTGTTTCACCTCCTAAAACTAGGTGTTTCCCCTCCATAGGTCTCATACTTTTATACTTCTGGAATTTAAAATATCTTCCCTATAATGAAGAAAATACCTTGAAATAGCCTATGTGCATGTGCCACCCCAGGAAATGCCAATCTAACCTAGCCACTGTCACTGAGACCCAGAGACAACATCTTGGAGGATCTCCCATTTTCCATCCC
Organism: Neomonachus schauinslandi; assembly: GCF_002201575.2. NCBI lineage: Eukaryota > Metazoa > Chordata > Mammalia > Carnivora > Phocidae > Neomonachus > Neomonachus schauinslandi. The sequence continues at coordinate 121,993,662 of NC_058403.1, forward strand.
CTGGGACTGTAATTCTCATTTATTTCATTGCCACAATTCTCATCTTGCATCTAATGCTTGATGATAATGAAGACTAAGTCAATGCTATGCTCCTTCTCTCTCTGGGACATACTAAGCATTTTTTAACAGGGGCACTAAACTAGAATGCCACATCAGTTCTGCCCTTCTAACTACCATTTGTCCTCCAAGACTCAGCTCAAGTGTCCATCTGTTCTGTAAATACTTCCTTATTCCTACAGATGGAAGTCACTTCCTCTTCTGTGATCCTCTTGTAAATGGACTTGTGCCCTAGCAGTCAATACACAGCCCTCATTTATAGGCCATTGTGTCCATGTCTATCTTTCCCACCAGTGTCTAGGGTCCATGAAGGCAGAGGTCGTATCTTATGCTCACTTGCACCTGCTAATGTTCACTACATACAGAAAGGTTGAAAGTTGAAGCCTTGTATCTATTTAAATATCTTTATATGTAATTCCCCAAGCATATTAGTGATAGTAACTATTACTAATAATTCATAGCCACGCCATGACTGAGCATGAGCCTAAACAGACAATTGTTCCCATGCACTGGAGGCTATGATAAGCTAAAGCAAATAATTATTTCTAAAACACATCTGAAAAGGCAAAAAAAGAAGAGAAACAACTAGGATGAAGAAACCAGTGAATATATAGACCCCAAAGTAAGAATGAGACCAATATAGCAAGATTTTGTTTCAACTTAGAAGTTACCCCCCCATCCCCCAGAAGCACTATCCAAATATGGAAAGGTCTTTAAAATAGGAGGGCCCTATGTTCAAATCACTGCTTGAGCCCTTACTACCTGTGTGAACTTGAGCAATTAGACTTAACTTCTAAACTTCAATGTCTTCATCTGTAAAATGAGAATAACCACTTCACAGAGCTATTTTAAGGATTAAATTAAATGAGATATTTTTTTATGCAATGACAAGCACCGTGCTTGGTTGCTATAGACTGAATGCTTCTATCCTCCTCAAAATTCCTATGTTGAAATCCTAACACCCAATGTGATAGTATTTGAAAGTAAAGCTTTTGGAAGATGTTAGAGCATAAGGGTGGAGCCCTCATGAACTGGATTAGTGCCCTTATAAAAGAGACTTCAAGAGTGCTCTCACTCCTTCTGCCACATGAGGATACAAGAAGAATGTGGCTGTCTGAGTTATGAAGTAAACCCTATCAAACACTAAATCTGTTGGTGCCTTGATCTTGGGACTTCCCAACCTCCAGAACTGTAAGAAATAAATGCCTGTTGTTTAAGCACACCAGTCTATGGTACTTTTGTTATAGCAGTCAAAATTGACTAAGATACTGACTCATAGTGGATGCTCAACAAATGGTAACAATGGATGTTTCATCAGTGATAAAATATGAGTAGGCTCAGTTTCTGCACAAAGAATAGATACAGATTTTGTTGTGAGCACTGCTAGAAATATTTCCTTTTCCTGAGGTGGTTCAGTCCTGAATTTTTGGAACTATTGCTGAAGTATGGAATCAAACTTGCATTTTTATGTAGCACATGGAAGATTTTTTTTCAGGAATAAGGTTAAACATAAGTCAATGACAAAAATCTTTAGATCTTATGCATTCACAAGTTAGAATTATGGTAGAATAACATCCCATCTCACTTCATTAAGATTAAAGATTTCACTAAGATTAACCAGTATCTGTTAGGCATTGTAGGAGATCAACCATGTTGAACACTGCCCTAAGGAGCCCACTAACCCACTGAAGAGAAAAGAAAATGCACTAGTCCCATATTAAGTGCCTAGAACTGTCTGTACCTGCACTCTATGGTTTTGTCTATCAAGAACATAACTTTCCTACTTCTACTTTAAGCTATGTGGTTCCAATGGGAGCTGCTGTCATTACAGATTTCACATTCATGCCAAGTAGAATTTTTTTTTGTATAACAAAACATCTCAAAATTTAGTGGCTTAAAGCAATAACCATTTATGTAGCTCATGACTTTGTGGGTTAGCATTTTGATCTGGACTCATCTAATGGTTCTTCTGGTGTCAGCTGGGCATAATGATGGTACTCATGACTCACTAAGCAGCTCTGCTCCTTGTGGTTAGCTGATTGTCATTTAGGGTAACAGGGATGACTGGGCCATGTGTGTCTCATTATCATGCAGGCTAGCCCAGACTTGTTCACAGGGCAGTGGCAGGTTTTAGAGAAAGAAGGGAAGTAGGCATGGCCTCTTGAGGCATAGGCTTGGAACTGACACAGCATCACTTCTGCTGCATTCTGTTGACACCAAAGCAAGGTACAAAGCAGCCAGGATTTAATGGATGGGGAAATAGACTCAATCCCTTGATGGAAGGACCTTCGAAATCACAGGGAGGAATAAAAGGTGATGACCACTTTTGCAATCAACCACAACCTTCCTAGCCAAATTGGAGAACATATGCCCTGGTTGAACCAATTGTAATACCTTCCTTCCCCACTCCCAGCCTCATTTTCTGGGCTCAGGGATGGACATCTGATAACTGCTACATTGATCAGATACTGTCCCCAGGATTTTTCCCTTGGGGTAGGGCAGCCCAAGTAACAGTTTGTCTCTTAAGGGAAAAATAAGGGGCACCTGGGTGGCTCAGTCATTAAGCATCTGCCTTCGGCTCAGGTCGTGATCCCAGGGTCCTGGGATTGAGCCCTGCATTGGGCTCCCTGCTCAGCGGGAAGCCTGCTTCTCCCTCTCCCCTTCCCCTGCATGTGTTCCTTCTCTTGCTGTCTCTCTCTCTGACAAATAAATAAAATCTTGAAAAAAATTTTTAAGAAAGGGAAAAATAAGAGACCAGAGCTATCAGCAATATGTTTACCCACCCCTCAAGCCCATCTTTAATGTGGAAGGATCCCATTATCAAATGGAGACGATGAACTCAACATTTACAAAAAAGCAGAGGCAAAGCAAAGTGAATTCTAAGGATATGACAATCTTCTGGTTGGATTCCTTGAGACCCACAAAACCCCTGCCTTTTCCATGAGTACCACGCCTTCTAACCAGCTGCCTTTCTGAGCCAAACTAGGTTCTGCCACTTACAGCCATGAGTGTTCTATCAACATGAGGCATGATATCTCAGAGAAGGCAAAAACCATGTCCAACTGAGGGAAGACAAGGGCAGTCAAAAGGAAAAGGAGGAAAGTGAGTGAGGGAGGTACAGATTTTGGATAAGTTTTCAGGAAGAAAATTTCAATACAAGGAAGAACAATAGTAAGTAAATAGAGATGAGTAAATGATAACCATGTCTGAAGCATGTGAACTACTTTGCTGAAGAGTTTTTGGAGGAAGAAGAGAAAAAAAGACTGGAAAAGCAGTTGGATCAGATTCTGGAGGGTCTTAATGCTATAATAAGGAATCTGAAGTTTTGAGCAAGGAATGTCATAGTCAAAGGAGAGTTTGGGGAAGATCAATCTGGCGACAGCTGGTATGATGGATGTGAAGGACAGAGATTGTGAAGAGATAAAATCTGAGACAAAGAGGCCTTGAACTGGGACTACAGAAAGGGGTAAGGAACAAGGGATATGCAAGAAGGAAGCAAAGTCCAGGACCTGGAAGCAGATAGAATGTATTGACCCTGGGTGGTGAGATTAACAGCAGGAGAAGCTTGCTAAGGGCCAGAAAGCCAAGTGTTTAATTGGAGACAAGGGATATTTATGATGGCAGAAGAATTTATATAAGACATTCAACAGGAGCTTGGTGTCAGAGATAGGTGTTTGTGAGTTCTCAGACAGTTACCAAATATCAGTGGAGGGCCTTCTATGTGTTCCACTGTGGAGGGTCCTAGGAACACCACGATGCACAAAATGTCTCATGGACTTGGGTTCTAAGGAGGATTACTGAAATGCTGGGAACAAAAGAGTTCTATAAGGAAGGTGTCCCTTCTGTCCTCACAAACATGGCATGACATATGGGGAGAGGGGTGGTTTTATTTCTACACAAGTGATTGAAAAAGAGTAAGGGCAAATCAGCATTAGAGTAGACTCTAGGTTCCCGGCCCACAAACCTAGGCCCTCTTCCCTGGCCTGCATTCCTTTCCTTTTGCTTCCACCTTGCAATTAATTTGTGGCTACTGTTTTCCACACAATCAGAAAAAATTCAACACGTGTATTTGTCAAGTCAGGAGCCATATTCAAATCACTATCAGAATACATTTACAAAACTCTTTAATACCACCAACCAGACCAATGGTAGCAGTGTGAAGAAAATCCTTTGGCGGGAATAGAAGAACATGATTCACTAAGATTTAGAACCGAGCGCTGCCTCTTAGCAAGATTTATGTCAGCACTCCTAACTCGGAGAAGGAGAAGATTCCTAACTGGGAGACGGCTGCATGGGAGAGGCTGGGAGGCAGGTGGGGGGGTACCAAAAGCCACACTGGCCAGGCAGAAATGGAATTCTCGGCTTTAATGTTCCTTTTGCCTGTCTATTTTCATCTTTATAGAACAGCCCCTTCCCTGTCCTTCCCAATTCCCCATTTTCTTTTCTTTTTTCCTTTCTTTAAATGCAGTCTAATCCCGAGTATGAACTGATGTAGTTTGTGTGTTGGGGGGGGGGAAATCTCTTTTTCTGCCTTTTTTTTTTTTTTCTTCTTCTTCCCCTGGCCCAGTTCATTATTTTTCTTTCTTGTCACTCAGTGTGATAGGTTGAACAGAAGTGCACAGATGAGCACTGAAAACGGTGTCACAAGGCCTTAATCTAGTCTTTAATGCCTGACTTCAGAGATGTCATTTATCTTCTAACTGCAGCAGGCATCCACCAACTTTATCTCTAATAATATATTGATGGATTAAAAGGGTCGGGCAGGAGACCGGGCTGGAAAAATTGCTTATTGACATCAAAATACAGTGCCCTCAACCTGATAAACATGGAGGGCTCGTGTATCTCCCAGAATAGTTGGCGTAGCTATAATTTTTTTCTAACATGTTTCCCCCAGGTTCATGGGGTGGTCCAGTAAAATAAACAAATACTAAACATTATTTCTATGCTGACATGGCTGGGGAACACACGAGATATTTTAGGAACACATTTTTAATGTCAGATTTATAAATGTACCTCCCTTATTTATGACACGTTATAGCATATACTATGACAACTTGAAACAGGCACCTATAGTCTTGGCAGCATTCAAATATTCTTCGTGCAGTTTGCTGGAGCAAAAGCTCCCGCTAGTACCTGATTATGCTTTTGGATGGCCGGTAACGCAAGGCTATTTCAGCAGAGAAATGAGGCCAGTAATCTCAGAATGTAAATGAAGAGAGCCTTTGGAAAGGTTTCCTTTATTGTTCTCTTCATTTCATTGTTTGGTTAGCAGCGACATGTTTCAAATCAGGGTCCCGTCCCCTACACCCCCACCCCACAATAGGCTGTGCCTATGCAAGTGAATTTTAGAATAAACCAAAAAATAATTGTAGGTTGCTAACTCCTACTTAGTGGGTAGTTCCTAAATAAACTCTTTTCAAAATTACCTGTTGTTGGACTGAATTATGTCTAATTTTTTTTTGACCTTGGAAATTAGTTTGCATGTAGAGATACTCTCCTGGGAATGTGTTGTTTTTTTCATTTCATAAGCAGCAATGTTGTTGACTTTCACCTGATTTCCAAATGAAAGTGACTTCTTCAGCTCAACTTCCTTTGTTTGGAAAACAAGCTCTAAAAATACCTTCTCAGCGCTCTGTTAAGAGGAGGGAAGTGACCTTATTTGAGTATTTTTTTCATTACTTCATAATTTTTTTCTGAGTACAAAGGTACTGTCATAAAGGTTGTCTGGCAGACGTACTTTTAAAGGAGATTTGCGGAAATGACACATTATTCCAGCATCTTATAAATTTTGTAGGAAATGTTTTTATGTTGTGCTCTTGCTGATGACAAGAGCGTGTTATTTGGGACTGTCTGAGCCAGGATCCTGGATGTCAGTGCCCAGAGCCTAGAGGTGCTTACAGAGGAAATTCTCCACAGTCAGCACCTGACTGTCCAAGCAGACCTGTGGCCAAGCTGTTGTCCACTTGCTGCAGTTATGAGAGGTACTTAGCCTTTCTTGTAGCAGTTTCCCCATCTATAAAATGGAGATAACAATTGCATCTATTTCATGGAGCAGTTGTGAGTATTAAATGTGTTCATATTTATAAAGTGGCTACAACAGCGTCTAACATATGGCGAAAATTCAGTAAATCTTACCTATTACTATTATCTTCATCTTTAAAATTATTAGGTTTGTAATGACATCTCATCCCAAAAGATGGATGACTTGAGATATGGCTGGCCAGGAAAGGAGGGTATCTGGTAAGAGAAAATGTGACAGAGAGGGGGGGGCGGGGGCGGGGGGGGGGGGGCTGGCAGGCGGACTTCTGAATCCAAGGCGAATACCAAAATGAAACAACACAAAGGCTGGCAAAAATCCTAACCCTGTCTTTACCTATAGGGAGGCAAAGCTCTGATCAAGAGCTGAGAAGAGAAGAAGATAAGCATTAATATGTACATTTTCAAAACAAGGCATCGGGATCCCCTGACCACTTCTATATGATTTCCTGGTCAAATTGGGACTATATGAAGGGGGATGTGGGGGGGGGGGTGTTGTTGCATAAAACCCTGATACTAAAATGAGGGTCTTTAAATTCACAGGTTCTGGAACAGTTTGAGAAGAAAAACTAAATTTGGAAAGTAGAAAGGAGCCCATCCCAAAATGACCTGTCAGTCTTCTTTGAATGCTCTGGAATAGACCCTGTATCTAAGAAATGTCTTCTATATTGAGAGCACTGCAATTAGCACGAGTAGGTTGGCTACATGGACAGAATTCAAAATACAGAATATAAAAGCTAAGAATCCAAAACTAATCACTTAAAGACTCCTCTACACAGAAACATTCAAAGGAAGATTCAGGATCAATATGACTGGAGTACAAAAGCTGAATTGGGAGTAAAAATAATAACAGACACAATTTACAGGGCACTGACCATATACTAGGATCAGGTCCACGGGGTGTCTTACTTAAAGACCTGCTCTCAATTCCAGCATTTCATTCCACACCATATTCAGGCTCTGACTGCAGAAAGCAAGGGCAAGACAGTAAAGTTCCCAAGGTTCTGAGCTGGTGGGTTTTGCTGGAAAAGTGGGGGGGGAAATTCAAAGTTTCATGTGCCTACTATTTGACCTCGTACATATGAAGATGATCCCTGGGCAGATGGTCCCCAACCTTAAAAACTCTAGAGCTTTATGCCTTCCTCTTCTGTCTTCAATTGTTTTGGGGATAAAGAAATCATCAATTCTTAGCGCTGTCATCAAATGGGATCAGCTTATGCTTAAAATAATAAATAGAGGGCCAATGACGTAGAAACCCTGTTAAAATATAAAAGGGTCCATCCACCCCTGTAATTCACTGTTTTCACAGAAGACAGCTTTCTTTCTTGCAACTTATGTTTAAATCTCTATTCTTAATATTTCTAAGTTCAGTAATCGCCTTCTTGTCCACCAATTTTATCTGTATGATTTGCTTTCCAGTCAGTGAAATCAGTAAATCAAAGAGAAGAGAAATATAAGTCCAAGCTCATTCCAATGTGGGTTTTATTCGCATGGTCTAAAGAGAAGCCAATCTTGTGAGTTAGAGGCCAGGTGCCAAAATGATTCTACATCAATTTCATGTTTAACCCTCACAACAACTTTGTAAAATAGGTATGATGAGTAAACAAGCTCAAAAGGGTGAGTGACTTTCCCAAGATCATGCAGTAAGTAAACAGCAACATCAAGATTCAAACCCAAGCCTCTCTGTTCATCATTTCTAGCCATTTGTCAGAGAGCATGGTAGTGCAATGGTTGAGATGTGTATCTGTACTTTGGGGTGTAATAAGACCATAGGAGAGGAGAATACATCTTTCTTAACAATCTCTGTTTATAAAAAGAAGCACAAAAATATGGGGGTAATATCAAGGTTACCTCTCTGGCTTTGCTTATGACCTTTTCAAAACTCAGTTCTCATTAGCAGAATTTTCCTTGAATACAGAATTTATCTTTCTTTTAAATTCACATATACTGCCCAGGGGCCCCTAATGATGCTAGAATTCTATTTTGATATCCAGATGGTCCTGTCACCATTTTCAGATGCTTCCAAGGACTTAGCTCTCCCTGTAACTAGTGGTGCCACTTTCTTTTGCATGCTCAGTGGTGTCACTGATGATAGCTCAATTATCAGAGGGTATAAATCACTCTGGAAAAATCAATCTCTTCCTACATGATTGAACAAATGGCCCCTTCATTGAGCGCAAAGCACATGTGAGGGCTGGCCATGAGGAGCATCGGGACAGTGACTGCAGCTGCAAAGGAGGGCTCAGTCAGTGCAGAAAGAAGGTGGTGACAGGGCATCTGGATAGAGAGGAGGAAGTTGGCCACAAATGCTGGATGGACTAAAGCAGACTCACTTTAGTATGAAGTATCACATCAAACACCAGGAACTGTATGTCAAAATACAGCCTAATGAGGTTAAAATGTCAGTGTTGCAATTAATAGGCCAAACAAAATGAATAAAAATAGTAAAGGCAGCAAACAGCAATAAATTTATTCACCCATGTAAAAAACAAAAAAAGGGGTCTACTCTAATGCAGTAATAGTAAAACTATTGATCAAAGAAAGAAACAAAAGATTCTGGAGAGAACCAGAAATGCAAAGCAAGAACAGCTATTAAGTCCTCCAGAATGCCCTCTGAGGCCCCTTACCCTCTGTAGGAGAGCAGCTGGTGGTGACTCATCATGTTCCCATACTCGGCTTCTGTCCTGGGAGGTCTATCCCACAGTCTCTTGCCACTGGAATCTCCTCACCCAGTGGCCTTCCCTCTCAGATGGCAACTGGCAAAATCTTTCATCAAGACTACTTTCCACAGTGTCTACTTGACCTAAGTGAATCTGACGCACCAAATAGCAGAGAGGGCTCCTGGCTCCTTCCTGGAGTCCCCATGGTGCTCCACCCTCCCATCTTTCTCAAGTTCTCTTCACCTGTTGCTCACGTAGGCACGGAGGCACACCAGTAAGTCTGCTACCCAACTGGGGAATGAGATGTTAATGAGATTTTTGTGCTTCCCCCTATCACTTGGTTTTTAGCGGTAAGGGATACCTCTCCAGGAGAATGATGGCTTATCCTGGTTCCCATGATTTCCTCTTCTCCTTCATGTTCTGATTATATAGTTAAGCCCCTGGGTATTTCTGGAGATAGCAGAGCCAGCAAGACTATCCTTGATAAGCCCCAGTTGCTAGGGGGCTCTCTAGAATGTGAGGTATTTGAGGTCTCCTTTCCCTCAGTTTTTACCCTTTGGTAGTCATTTCAGAGCAAGCACAAATCCCATTGAACACCTTATTCCACATACAATTACTTTGCACTGTAAAACAACTTAATAAAAACATGTGTCAGCTTTTAAAAAATATGAACAGGAATATATAAGTAAATTACCAAAACTGCTAAACTCAGAGACTATAAGAAATAATATATATGAAAGAGAAATTAAGAGACATGGAAAGTAGAATGAGAATGTACAATTAATAGGAGCATGAGAAGGAAAAGGTGGTGGGTAAAGGTGCTGGAGTTGAAGGAAAGTAATAATAGAAAACAAAATGGCTAAGAATTTTTTGCAGTTGATTAAAGATAAAACTCTTCAGATTAAGGTACCAAAATGAAAACCAAACAAGGTAAATTAAAATTTAAAATGTATCCATTCCAAGCACACCTTAGTGAAACTGTAGATAATCTGAAACCAAAAGAATATCTTAGGGGCACCTGGGTGGCTCAGTGGTTAAGCGTCTGCCTTTGGCTCGGGTCATGATCCCAAGGTCCTAGGATCGAGCTCCACGGGAAGACTGCTTCTCCCTCTCCCACTCCCCCAGCTTGTGTTCCCTCTCTCGCTGTGTCTCTCTCTGTCAAATAAATAAATAAAATCTTTAAAAAATTAAAAAATAAAAGAATATCCTAAAGCAACCAACAAGAAAAGGCCAACTGTCTATAAAGAAAAAGTGCCATGTTTTAACAGCAAACTGCTCCCTAGCAATAATAGAGGCCAATGGACTACTATCTTCAACATGCTGAAAGAAAATAACTATTAACTTAAAATTATTTGCCCAGCAACACTATATTATTAAGGGCAAAAATATATTTTCAAACAAATAAGAGTGAATTTACCATTCCTAGATCCTTGCTAAAAAAGAAATATTAAAGAATATGCCTAAATAAAGATGCACTGACCAAAACAAAAGATATATGTTCAACGCCACCCTGACAAAAATAATAAAAGATGCATGTAGGAGGTTCTTAACTGCAACATTATTTGGAAGGGTAAAAGACCAGAAACAACCCAAATGCCTATCAATAGAAACTGACTTAAAAAAACTATGGTACATCCATGCAATGGAATACTATACAGTCATAAAAGAGAATGGGTAATATCTTAATTATACTACTATGAAAAAATCTCCAAGATATATTAAGTAAAAAAAAAAAAAAAAAGCAGGATGAGGAAAAGTATTTACAGTGGCTTCTGTTTAAGAAGGATATAAATACATATTTCCTGATATTAAAAAATCATAAATTTTTTAAAGAATGGTTACCTACAGAAAAGGGAAGAGCATTGGCTAGAGGACAAGGATAGACCCTAGACTTCTCTGAATATAACTCGTTTTGTAGATTTAATCTTAGGACCATGTAAATGTTTTATATAATTATAAGACAAAATTAAAGAAATAAACAAAGCAATCCCCAAGAATCAAAACTTCTCAGCATAACAACTCAAAAATTATTCCAAATAACCTTGCAATATAGTAATTTGACTATATATCTCTAAAGGGATGTAACCTAACAATAACGAAAATGAGGAAAAAAATATATGGTTTTTAGTAAACATATTGCTAGTAAAAATGTCAATATTATTAATATGAGACAGTTGTATAGTATTAGGAGATAAATAAAATGAGTGATTATTCCATTATTGTTAAAAACTAAGGCTTTCAGTATTGTTTAAAGAAAACATAAATGTAAGATGAAGTAAAAACTCTATAGGCTTTAAAGTTCTGAATTTGAATAGGAAAGTTGCATATGAACTTAGGGTGTATTCCATCTTTAAAAGTAACACATATATTCTAACTCTAGCATTGAGAAGCCTCAAAATAATGATGAGTGGCAATGAACACCACTAGCACTCAGATTATGGTTTCTAAAAATCCTTTCCCACTAAAAGGAACCAACTCTCCTTCAAGAATGGTTGATTCCCGGTCTGGGGCAGAAAATGTACAAGAGGAGTTAAAGCATTTTGTCAAACCATACAGCAAGGAAACTACCTGAATTTATCAGGATTATACCAAAGAATCTCAGGAGCCAAACTGAAAAGACTCCCGCTAGCCAAAATTGGGACAATTTGAGCATGCAGATAATAACTCCAATAGGTTAAATGTATCAAATGTTTATTCACATGTGATTTTTATTCATAATAAAACTTAAAAAAAACCCACGCAGCTCAAACTCCTTTGGAGGATGCTAAGGAGCCAACTGATTATTTTGAAAACGAAAAAAAGAAAAAAGCAAATATTTAACAAATTTTTCTGCATAACCTGTACTACAGGGTAACAAAATGGTTGATAAAGGAGTTTCTTTTTGCAGACATTCCAGGTAAAGGACAAAGAAGAAATAAAGGATTAAACTACCACAGTTTTGTAACCCCTCGTGAACTAACGGATCTGATACAGGGTCATCTAAGCCACTAACCAGAAATTATGTGCCTCCTGATGAAAGAACATGCCACCACCTATAAAATAGTCTTGCCAAAAATAAATAACCATTTTTTTTTTAAGTAACCTGATTTTGAACACGTCTCTAGATCTAAACACTAATTTACAGGAAAATCAGAGCTCTGAGATGGGAAACTGTGGGATAAATGACCCCTTTTTTCAACCAAAAAGAAATACACCCTTGTTCTATCATAAAAACAACAAAGTTTTAGGAGGTAAAAAAAAAAAAACAGGCATCACATCACTTCTACATGTTTGGGTACTTCTCTATGTTTTGATTCCATGTTTGAGTGCTGAAGTTATTGAGGTTGGGAATCAACATGAGAGAAAATAGCAAAGATTTCTATTTGCTAATAGTATTTCGATATGGTAATAGTAAGAGAGACATTCATTCATCAGTTATTGAAAGCATACTATGCACCAGGCACCAGGCTTACTAACATGGTGATACAAAGATGAAAGCCAGTCCCCTGCTCTCCTTAAGGGGGAAGATGGGCAAGGAACCCCATAGGTACATAGCAGGGGTTCCCACAGTGCTATGTGCAGATGACTGGAGATATGAGAGCTGATTTTTGGCAGTACAAAGATGATTACTTTGTATTTTAAACATTTGTTCACACCCTTTTTACTTAAGATAGGCATTTATTTTAATATGTGAAAAAATGCATAACTAGCACCTTCAAACTATGATTCCATGGATAATACTCTGTATGATAAAGCTAAAGGAGGTATTTAAGTTCAAAACAAAAACAGCAGTAGAAGTGTTAGGCATATAGGGCAAAAAAAAAAAAATTGTGATGGTACTACTCAAATCACTGAAGTTTGGGAAATAAGGCAGATCAATGTCGGTAAACCCAAACAGATTCGATTTTACAAAGGTTGGAATTCTCAATATATGCTCCCTGGCCTGAAATAAGTTGCCATGAAAGAGGTATGTACTTCTAGGAGAGCATGGGGAAGGCAAGGGCTAACATGGCCTTGGGGATTCAAAGCAGTTTCCAGAAAGAAGAGACTTAAGAATGAGGAGTGCTGAAAAAAATGGTACATTTATTAGGATCCTTCATTCATAGAAGGGTGGAATCTTAGGTTTAGATGGAACCTTAGGAATCATCTGTTACATTGTTTGCAAATAATTTTTTATATACATTTTTTTACATATTTAAATTCAAATAGCCAACATATAGCACATCATTAGTTTTTGATGTAGTGTTCAACAATTCATTAGTTGCGTATTAACACCCGTGTTCATCATATCACATGCCCTCCTTAATGCCCAGCTTCTGTATAGTGTGACATACATGTATTAGTTAGTTAATCCAAACCCTAGGTAGTGAGTTTAGGACTGAAGTGGCAGAAAGAGAGAGAGAGAAAGAGAGAGAGAAAAAGAGAGAGAAAGAGAGTGAAAGAAAGAGAGAAAGAGAGAAAGAAAAAGAAAGAAAGAAAGAAAGAAAAAAGAATTGTTGGGGACCACAAAGAGCTTTTGTTTATATGGATTATATCTATTGACATTTACCATGTTGGAAATAAAAACTGAGAAACTTTAAAAAATACTTATTAATGCATTAAAATAATAAACCCATTATATTATAACATAAGCAACATATTTATAAAAAGAAAAAAATTCAAGAAAAAAATATGTAGAATCTATAGATCAAAAGAGACTTAAAAGGTAAATTTTACCTCAAAAATAAAGTCATCATAAGAAAGAAAATTTAAAAACAAATCAGCCAATAGCAATTAATGAACCTTATTTAGATTCAAGTTAAACACTATAAAAATAATTATATGACAACTGGAGAAATATGATCACTGTCCAGACATCCAATATCAAATTATTTTTAAATGTTTAGATGAGATCATTTTGTGTAGTTATGTTCAAAATGGCTTTTTATATTTTTAGAGAGACATAATAAAACAGCACAATAATATGACAGGATTTGTTTCCAAAAAATTTGGTTGGGAGAACTATAGATGACAACTATGTATTAATAATGAATGGGGAGTAAATCAGGTTCATTATTCTATTCTTTGTAGTTGTTTAAAAATTTTCATAATAAAAAGCTTTTTTTTTTTTTTAAGTTTAATGTAGATAACCTGATACCTGAAGTCTAGCAGACTTCACTTCCTTGTCACTTCCTATCAAATGACAAAGTATCTATACCACTTGCTTTGATAATCCAATAGGTGATGAAAAGCAGACATTTTGATTGACAATTTCCCTGTTGCTCAAACTACAGAATTGCATCTGGGGGAAAATTATCTCGAAGTTCTGGCTGGGAACTGACATATGTAAGTATTCTACCAACAGAAACTTGAACACTACTTCCTCTTGTCATTGTTCTGGGAGGATGAATGATCCAGAACCATGAGCAGCTCTTAGGCAATGGCCAAAAAGGAACATTCAGAGACCAAGACAGCCAAAGTAATCGCTTACTGCATTATATCCTTTTCTATTAAACTTATTACACATTCTCTTCCTATGAGGGAAAAAAAATTATTTCTCATATTTTATTACTTTTCTCAATTAGTCATATCAAAAATTTTATCAAGAATAGCAATTGGAAGTCACTAGCACAGCCGAAGAGGAAGTTAAGCATTGTGGATAGGAATGGGGGCTTTCCCATCAGACTAGCAGAGTTTATATTTCCTCTAACATAATGTATCTACTACATGGTATCTACCTTAGAGGGTTGAGGAATTATAATTTGTATACTTAATAGGTATCTATCTTATAATTTGGGGGGGATTAAATGAGTTAATACCTGTAAAGCTCTTAGAAAATGGTACCTGGTACATAGTATGCATTCAACCTCGATTTTTTTTTTAATACATAAAACACCCAGATGACTGATTTAGAGTCCAAACACAGTTGACCCTTGAACAAGATGGGTTTGAACTTGTGGGTCCACTTATACGTGGATTTTTTTTTTCAGTAAATACAGTAAAGTAGTAAATACAGTAAATTCAGTAAATACACTAAATGTATTTTCTCTTCCTTATGATTTTCTCAACATTTTCTTTTCTCTAGCTTATTTTAAGAATACAGTATATAATACATATACAAAATATGTGTTAATCAACAGTTTATGTTATTGGTAAGGCTTCCAGTCAACAGCAGGCTCTTAGTGGTTAAAATTTACACGTGGATTTTTGACTACATAGGAGATAAGTGCCCCAAACCTTCATGTTGTTTAAGGGTCAACTGTAATGGAATATTTTTGCATTCTAGGTTAGTGGTTCTCAACTGTGGGAGATTTTGACCCCTAGGGGACATCTGGTGATGTCTGAAGGTGTTGTTTGTTTGTTTGTTTGTTTGTTTAAGACTTTATTTATTTGAGAGAGAGAGCATGAGCAGAGAGAGGAAGAAGCAGATTCCCCAGGGAGCAAGGAGCCCGATGTGGGGCTCAATTCTAGGACCCTGAAATCATGACCTGAGCCTAAGGCAGACACTTAACTGACTGAGCCACCCAGGCGCCCCTGAAGTTATTTTTTGTTAGGATTGAGGAGAGAAGTGCTGTTGTCATCTTGGAAGTAGAGCCTAGGGATACTAGTAAACATCCTCCAATGCACAGGACAGCTCTTCTCCCCCCAATTATCCAGCACAAAATGTCAATAACACTAAAGTTGAGAAATCTCATTCTATGCCCATTTACCTTAGGAAAACAAATTCTGCAGGAGTTAAGTAAATGCTTTTTCGTGTCAGTTTTACATTAATTGCTTTGATGATTTCTCTATCACTGGAAGCACAAATCAGGCATCTGTAACAGATCCATTTTACATAAACACTGGAACATATAGTAAATATCTTATCCATATTAGCATATTTTATTTTTAAAAACAGAATAAAAATATGGTGCAGAAGAGTGGTTAAGGAGATTAGTTCCACAGTCAATTTGGATTCAATTTAAACACACTGAATCCCAGCTCTGCTATTTACTAGCTGTGCAACCTTAGACTAGTTTTTAGCTGAGACTTGGGTCTCCACTTGTTAAACGGATGAAATAATAGTTTCTAACTTACAGAATTATTATGAGTATTAGATAAAATAATCCATACAAACCACTCAATACTATGTCTAGCAAGAAGTAAATGCTCAAAAAATATTATTATCAACATAGAACTTTAAATGCTGGTTAATAACAGATCTGTCTTTGGCTCATAAAAAATAATTTGTATATACTCAACACTACTGAATCACACACTTAGAAATGGTTAAGATTATACATTTTATATTTTGTGTTTTCTACCACAATTAAATAAGAAATAATTTATATTGCCTCCATAGAAAGCACCATAGTATTGTGTAACGATGAGGAAAGTTGTATAATGGTATATAAGAAAATAGCACTTTCTTGACAAATAAGAGTATGTCAATAAACACATACTGTCCTGCTATGGACTAGATTGTGCAACCACCACCCCCCATTCATATGTTGAAGCCCTAACCTGCAATGTGACTTCACTCAGAGATAGGTCCTGTGAGGAGGTGATAAAGGCTAAATGAGGTTATAATAGTGGGGCCCTAATCCAATAGGGTTGGTGCCCTTCTCAGAAGAGCTAGAGACACTAGAGTCTCTCCCTTTGCCATGTGAGGACACAGTAAGAAGATCTCCATCTGCAAGCCTGGAAGAGAGTCCTAACTAGGAACCAAATTAGCCAGCACCTTGATCTTGGGCTTCCCAGACAACAGAACTGTAACAAATATATTTCTGTTGTTTAAGCCACCCAGTTTGTGGTGTTTTGTTGAAGCAGCCCAAGCAGATTAAGACAATTCCTAGTAAATATAGTTCATGGGAGAGAAACTTGAACAGAAAATCTGGATGACACTTGGTGTGGTTGGAAAGAACGTGGTAAGATTTTGAGGAAAGAAGAATAAGCAAAAAAGAAATTTGAGAGAGAAGCCAAGATAGGGCATATAAGCAGAGATTAAGGACAGATAAATACTGAAGGGAAAATATTAAATTGAAAGGGGGAAGTAATCAGATAAGAAAAGTGTTGTGAAGAAAGATGAAAAAGGAATGGTCTTTGGGAAAATAACTCCTCTCTCTGCCCAGATATTATACAGCATGGAAAATTTAGAGTTGTGGAGGAACTCTGACAAAGTTATCACAATAGCAAAAGACCAAAGTGGGAAAGTAGTCGGTATAAAGGAGGGAAAGGAGAAAGATAAATGCTATACTGGGTGGAGAAGCCACACATTTTAATTATTGGAAATGCTTCCATTGTGGCTGGAAGCCTTCCAAATAGAAGATCACTTACTTATGATGCTCTGGGGGGTTCTTTACTATTGTTTCATTTTCTGTTTACTGATCATTACTATATCTTCATGTAAGTTTGAAAATCTACCATCTGGCTGAAGCCTGATTGTGAGCATTTACCAATTCAATTCAACCTCACACCATTCTTTCAATTTCCTTTGCAACCAGGTTAAAACACACACAAACACACACACACACAGAGCTGTTTATGAATGGAATGACAAAGTTGTGTCTGTATGAGGAAACTGAAGCAGTACATTAAGGCAATTTTTTTGAAATTGAGAGAAATATTTTTCTAGTATGAATATAGCTATGTAGGTCAACATTTCCTCCTTCTCTGCTGGAACTCATCCAAAACCAAAAGAAAACAACAACAACAAGACCTGAAAACTCCATCTGCAAGTGTAAAAGAGACAGATGTAATCTGCAGCCTCCAAAATATGTCTAAGGGTTGCCCAAAACAAAGTCTCATAAAAACAAGTGAAGAAGCATGGAGAGTGGCAGAAGGTCCAGGCACAGCAGGTCTCAGAAAATGCCAGCAAAAATACACTCCCTAGGGGAGAAGGACTTATACGGAAGAGTAATAGTACAGCCTTTGTTTGCAAAAAATGAGTACAGAAACTCAATCTGGAGTGGCAAGGCCCTAAGGCATATAGAAAGAAGGAATAAAACTGAATTCCCAAATATGGGAATTAGGATCACAAGAAATTTATGTCCCAGTAAAGTACAAAAGACACAGGTAACAAAAGAAGTGGGGGGAAACAGTGGGTAGAAGGTAAGAGGTAAATATCTTGATTGCTAAATCTGTAATGACAGAGAGTCAAAAGATATTATTTAGAGCTGACAAATCAGTAATAGGATGCAAGCACATGTAGCAGTACAAATAGAAACATGAGGAAGACTAGGGAGAAAAAGAGGGAAAGGAAGAGGGAGGGAGCTCATTTTATCCTTCTGATATCAAGAAACAGTAAAGCTTATCAACAGGTGCACTGAAAATGCTCAGGTGTGCTGCAATAGTGATCCCCTAGCTTAGCTGGGAGCTGCAGGCAGAGGAAGATCCCCCACCCCACCACAGAACAGTCCCACCTAGGGGTCTCATCCATTAACCCGAAGGTGGCACACACCACCATCTTCTAGGTGTACCATGATGTGAACTCGGTTGGGAAGCACTGAATTATGGAAATGAGGATATTATATAAGGTTATAATCATCAGGGAAAAACCATAGTTTTTCTATATATTAAAAGAACTAATCACACATACACACACAATTCGATCTATATAAATAATGTAACAAAATAATATGACAGAAGTAACACCAAAAACCTCTATCACACCAATTAATGTAAATGAACTTCACTCACTTATTTAAAAAAATATCTTCAGATCGGATCACAAAACAAAAGCTAACTCCAGGCTCTGTCAGGAAGCATTCCTGAAACAAAGTGATTCAAGAAGTTTGAAAACAAAAGAACAGTACAGGTGTACAGACAAGTGCAAACAAAGAACACAGGACTTGATCTCATCATCAGACAAGGTAGAAGTTAGGCTGCAAAGCATTAAACATGGCAAAAGGGCATGTTCACAATGGGTTCAATTCACAATGAAGAACAAATATATTTAATATCAAGGTAGTTATATCCATAAATATTCAGAAATATACTAGAAGAGTTTAATTCAAGTTTC
Organism: Neomonachus schauinslandi; assembly: GCF_002201575.2. NCBI lineage: Eukaryota > Metazoa > Chordata > Mammalia > Carnivora > Phocidae > Neomonachus > Neomonachus schauinslandi. The sequence goes on from NC_058403.1 coordinate 122,012,373, forward strand.
TCAATTTAATGACATATTGATAAAAAATAACCCAATAAGAAAAAAACCCGAAGACTTAACATAATTAATAAGGTAGATATAAGTAATCTGTTTCAAACTCTGCACCTTGAAAGTCAACTATACCTTATTTTCAAGTATCCCTGGAATATCTTCATATATGTAAATACATTTTCAGCCACAAAGAAAACCTCAAAAATTTCCAAGTAAAAAATGTATAGAAAACATCCTCTGACCATGCAATAAACTAGAAATTTTTTCTAAATTGGAAAACAAAAAGTCATTTCCATCTGAAAATGTTTAAACTCTGTTAATCAGCTCTCAAGTCGAAAAAGAAATAACAAATACGAATGGGAGGATTTTTAGAAAACAATGATAATGAAAACATTTTATTTCTAAACCTACAGTAATCAGAACAAACAGAACTCTAAGGAGAACTGACAACCTTGTATACTTTAAAAAAGGGATGAAAAATAAATGGATTAAGAATCTGACTCAAGGGGTGCCTGGGTGGCTCAATCAGTTAAGTGTCTGCCTTTGGCTCAGGTCATGATCCCAGGGTCCTGGGATCGGGTCCCGCATTGGGCTCCCTTCCCAGCAAGGAAGTCTGCTTCTCTCTCTTCCTCTCCCTCTGCCCTTGCTTGTGTGCTCTCTCTCGCTCACTCGCTCTCTCAAATAAATAAAATTAAAAAAAAAAAAGAATCTGACTCAAATTATGAGAAAAAATAACAAAATAAACCAAAGGAAAAAAGAAGCAGTTAAAGAAAAGATTAAGGAGTTTGGAATCAATAAAAAGAAATGCTAATAAAGTTTTTGCTAATTTTTAAAGGAAAAATGCTTTTTAAAATTAAATACATTGTGGGGCACCTGGGTGGCTCAGCCAGTTAAGCATCCAACTCTTGATTTAGGCTCAGGTCATAATCTCAGGGTCGTGGGATTGGGCCCTGCATCAGCCCATGCTGAATGTGGAACCTGCTTAAGATTCTCTCTCTCTCCCCCTTTCCCTTTGCCCCTCTCACCCCCCCACCACCACGTACTCACTTGTACACTCTCTCAAAAAAAATTAATCAAAATAAAATAAAGTTAGAAATCTGATCTAATCAAGATAAAAATTATAGTTGCAAAAATAAGATATAAAATGGAAATAATAGCAAAACAAGGGAAATTAGTAGAAGAATCTTAAAGAATACTCAACCTTTTGAAAATGAATTTAAAAATCTGGCTGGTGGGGCGCCTGGGTGGCTCAGTTGGTTAAGTGACTGCCTTCGGCTCAGGTCATGATCCTGGAGTCCCAGGATCGAGTCCCGCATCGGGCTCCCTGCTCGGCAGGGAGTCTGCTTCTCCCTCTGCCCCTCCCCCCTCTCTTGTGCTCTCTCTCATTCTCTCTCTCTGAAATAAATAAAATCTTTAAAAAAAAAAAATCTGGCTGGATTAAATGGCTAATTTTTAGGAAAATGTAATTTACCAAAATGTACCCAATAACAGATAGAAAATCTAAAGTAACTGATTTCTATAAAAGAAAAAGTAAAAGCTGTCAGAGCACTACCTACTCAACCCTCACCACAATGCACACACAGGAAAGCACCAGATCCATAAGCTTCCAGGGAATCTCAGCCAAACTCTAAAAAAGAAATCCATTCCAATACCAGTTTAAGTTATTTTAAATCATAGAAAAGTTCCAAATATTTTTTTATAATGTGAGTATAGAAATGTCAAACCTGTCAATGATTTCCCAAACACAAAATCAATGGTATATCAATCTCACTTATGAATATCAATGGCAAGAAATCTTCAGGGCAATCTTAACAGAACATTAAAAGAATAATAACTGGATACCTAATGAGTTTTATTTAAGAAATGCAAGGATAGTTCAACAGAGGAAATCCACTAATAAAATTCATTATATTAATATAGTGGTAATGGATTTATAATTCATTATACTAATAGTTCTATAGAGAAAATCCATATTCAACAAAATTTAAATACTTTAAATTAAAAATTTCAAAATTAAAATGTATAGATAACATGGTAAAATATACCTATTTCAGCCTAAAAGCAAGTACCATGCTTAAAAGGAAAAACACTAAAGCATTAATTTGCCATCTTTCTGCACAAATAATCATTTGGAAAGCTTTAGACAATACTGATACCTAGGTCCTGCCAGCCAGAGATTTTGATTAATCAGTCTGGGGTGAGGCCTGAATGTTGGGATTTTTAAAAGCTCCCCAGTGATTCTAATGTGCAGTCAAGATTGAGAGTCACAGCACTAAAGGCATTCTCTTTATATTCAGAAACAGAGTCACAGGTGCCCTCTATTAGCACCATTATTTAATATTATACTCGAGGTACAACTGTGCAGTTAACATTGTATTGGAGGTCAATACCGTTATATATGAGAGAATTATAAAATTTGGAAAGAAGTTAAACATACTATTTTTAGATTATATGGTTTTTTTTGGAGGAAAAAAACCAAAAATCTTATTTTAGATTAAAACATTACTGCAAACAAGAAAATTCTTTAAGACAGAAATAATATATGGCCATCTATAACCTTTACAGAACACAACAGCCAGGCATAAGATATAATGAAAGAAAATGCTAATAGCAAGAAAAATGTAAATATCTAGCAATAGGCTTAAACAGAAAAGTGCAAGACCCATATGAAGAGAACTTGAAAACAAAGGACACAAAAAAGGACTTGAACAACTTGAAAGGCATGTTTTTTGACAGGAATGTTCAACATTGTAAAGATATTAATTCTCTCTAATGTCATTTATAAATTTATCTTATCTCAATAAATATACCAATTTTTTTTAACTAGGCCAGTTGATTCTAAAATTCATATGGAAAAGTAATTAAGATTAGCCAGGAAAATTCTGAACAAAAAGAGCAGTGGAAGGTGTGCTAACCTTATTAAAACATATAATAAGGCCTCAAGGATTAAAACCATATGGTGCATGCATAAGCAGACTAACCTATGGAACTGAAGAGAGACTCCAGAAAGAGACCCAAATATACACAGAAATTTACTATCAATAAAGGTGGCATTTCAGTGGAGCAAAAATGCATTATTCAATAAATGGTATTTGACTAACTGGAAAAAAATTAAGTTTTATTTATACCCCACATTGTATATTATGATAAATTCCAAATGTATCAAAGATTTAAATGTAAAAAAGAAATGCAGTCATAAAGGTACTAGAAGAAAATACAGGAGAATTTATTATCTTGGATTAAGGAGGACTTTCTAAGACTCAAAATCCAGAAGCCAAAAAGAGAGAGAGGGAGAGATAAAAATTTACTGCACAGAGTTGAACACTCTTGCATGCTTCTTAAATTTTTCTATTTGTTTAAGAAATTTCCTTATGCCAAATGTCCATTTTTCTACTGGAATATTCATTTTTCTCTAACTGACCAATAAAAACTTTCAAATATTAAAAAAAATACTGCACAAAATAAAAAGAAATTTCTGCATTGAAAATCATAAAGCCAAAAGACAAAGGACAAATGGGAAAAATAGCAAAATATTTGTAATAGAGCTAAACTCTTAATACATGCACTCCTAGAAATCAGTGAGGAAAAGACCATTAACATAAAATGGGTAGGGGCGCCTGGGTGGCTCAGTCGTTAGCGTCTGCCTTCGGCTCAGGTCATGATCCTGGGGTCCTGGGATCGAGCCCCGCATCAGGCTCCCCGCTCTGCGGGAGGCCTGCTTCTCCCTCTCCCACTCCCCCTGCTTGTGTTCCCTCTCTCGCTGTCTCTCTCTCTGTCAAATAAATAAATAAAATCTTAAAAAAAAAAAAATGGGTAAAGGATAAGGACGGTCAGACCCCAGAAGAGAGAGTCAAAGGACTTAACAATATGAAAAAAAGAAAGCTTATTTCTACTCATAATTAGAAATATACAAGTGAAAACTGTAAGAGAATTCTGACCTAGAGGAAATGAAATTTTATAAGAGGAAGATATAAAGATATACAGACTTGGAAAGATTCTAAAGGTAACTGTGTGTTAATTGTGAAAGTTTAAATATTCCTATTTCTGTAAATTTTTACTTTTGTACCTACTTGTTCTTCCTTTTTTTGCATAGAAGTTTCCCTCTAGGGTGATTCTGAACCAACCATGAAAAGAAAGAAGGATAAAAGAAGAGAGGAGAGTCTTAATATTTCTGTGTAACAGTTGGAAAATAAAGGAAAAGAAGGAAACATATGTGGATGGAATGCAGCAGTATGGTTCATGACTACGGAAAATATTATCAGTATGAAGGAAAGATGTTGTCTGGGGCTAAGTTGTCAGCAGTGAACCACAGAAGAAAGATACTGAGCTGGCCTTAGAGAGGGGACAGAAAAAGGTAGGAAGCCCAAGGCCACAGTGCTGCCAGTAAGGGGCATTGGTAGTCTGGACAGTTTGGGACAGGAAAAATTAAAGTTGCTTCAGAGAGCAAGAGGGAATAGCAGACAGAATATTAGGTGTCATTGTACCCAAAACATAAGGGTCCAATCCTCAAAGGGTATCTCCATTGACGCTAATAACATTAAATTACTTAAAATATAGGTTATATTGCTTTACTAAAAGTTATCATGTGAATAAATATGTATTCTACATTAGAAAGAAAAGAGAAAAATCCCACCAGTCAAAACAAATCACAGTTAGATTTTAATTGCATTGCCTCACACCATGCTGACAGGGAAAAGGCAGAACATTCCTGTCAAATTATGCCAGGAACTGCCTGATTTCTGCCATAAAAGACAGATTATTTTTAAAATGTGCAATTCAATTATTCAAAGTTCAATATACCTACTATAGTACTCAATAAATGTTGGTTGACAATCATGACATTCTGTGATTCAGGTTTGGAATTTAGAGCTATTTTAAAATAAACCTTCTAATGTATAAGATTTGTGTTTCATTGTGATCCTTTCCTTCTTTAATTTTAATTTAATCATGGTCTCTTGATTTTAAGCTGGGGTGATTTTGTAGGTTTTTTTCAAGCTCCATTAACAGCTTAGAATATTGCACTTTTATTTATCTGAAACATAATTTCCTATATATATCCTCAATTCAAAAGGTTGACAAAGTCTCCAAAGATACCACAGATCATCTAACCAGGATTTTAAATGAAAATAAAGGCGGTTTTAGCAGCATACAATAATTACAGATCTACATTTATCCTACAATATGTTAATGGGCAACTGATTAAGTTGCAGATGTCCTAGGAGTACTCAGTATTATTTATATATGCATCTGCATGAATTACAACTTCAGCTATTCCTCACTTCCAGCATAATGTTCCTCTATGTGTGGTTCTTATAAGTGAAGCACACTTGGCCATTTCATACTATATGTATCTTCTAGATTTATCTCTTCTCACTCTACAATTAGGTTGCAGTAAAATTGGTATTATATTTGCAGTGTCTAAATGATGCCACATACTTTAACTGAACCAGAGATAAATTACTCCGAACCAGCTGAAAACAGAGTCTGGCGGAGGAAAAGGAAAGACAGGATTATCTTTGAAATTCCTCACATGCTATCTCTGACCTTTCCTACGTCAACATTTTGAAGGTACCTTTCTGATTCCTCCAAGATAAGTAGCTCCACGAAGAGAGGGCTGGTGATCTCAGGCAGATCAGAGTAATACAGAGAAACATTTGAAATATACTCAAAGGAAATCATATTTAAGCATTAATAATTTTCTGGGTTATATAATATTAAAATAGTTAGATGTAGTAAGTACCTACTTGTGATGTCCTCGGTATTTGAGTTATAAGTACCATCTCTACACTTGTGATATTAAGAAGCAGGTAATTGACATGGGGAAACAGAAGCAGATAATTTCCCCCAGTGTCACTGCTATAAAGGGTTGGCAAAGACAGAAATCCAGATATTTCCTTCTCCGAGGTCTGGGGTGTTGCATTCAAACCATGTTGTATGAACATGAAAGGTTAAAATATATTGAGATTGAATCCAAAATTTGGGGAAACGCTTTCATTTCTTTGAAACAGCTATGCTTTTAACTACCATCACCCCTCTCAGGGCCACCATCAGGCTAATCTATTTCCCCTCTATCTCACTTATAAATGGTGGTCTTGTGAGAAAGCCAAGGGCATAAGACTGGCATATCTGCATTAAGTGAAGTCTCTATCTTTGGACAAAGTAGTTACCCCTCAGAGCCTCATTTGCAAAGTGTGGATAAAAGCAAAGTGACCAGGGAGATTAAATGGAATCACATTTCTGGACTGTAGTCCATCTTCAATAATGATTTCCAACTTTCCCTCATTTCTACAATAGTCATCTTGCTGGTTTCTTGGGCTCTAGCTTATCTTCTGCCTCTAGTCTCCACTTATCTTGCATCATCATGCAGTTAGGTTCTGGAATGGAAAGAGCCCCTGACCAGTTGTTGTTGGGAGTGATACATTTACCGAATTTCATGACATGCTACTTCTCTATGCACCAGGTACAGAAACTCCTCTGCAGCAAATGAATTCACAAAGCTACCCAGGGCCACTTCCAGCAATCAAGAAACCAAGGGGACCAGGGATGAAGCGGGTTGAGGGCAGTGGCAGGAACTGGGGAGTGGTGATGCAGAAAGATGTAGCTTCCTCTATCATTCAGAACTGTCTAGGTTGCAAGAGGCAGAGAATCCAAGCCAACTGAAAGGCACAAACAAAACAGGAATTTATTGGTTCATTAACTAAAAGTCCATGTGTGGCTAGACAGGGGCTCAAAGGATATTTTTAGGACTTAGTTTCTCTCCCAGGTCAGTTCTCTTTTGGCACAGATCTCAGACCGCTTATTCCCCATTGGCTCAAAGTAGCCACAGCAGTTCTATTGATATCTCTTTCAGTGGAAAGAGTACACCTGTCTCTGCCTTATATTTTTATATGGAGAGTAAGACTCTGACTGGGTCATATGCCCATAACCAACAGCTGTGGCCAGGGAAATGGGATGCACTCATTAGTTTAGATCCAGATCATATGCTCAACCCTGCCACTTATTGAGGCCAGAGCAACATTATGTGTTGTTTATCTTGGTTCATGAATCACCTCGGCTCTGCTCTGCTCTAGGGATAGAGCCCCATTCGGGACAGAGGCAGGGATTTCTACCAAAAATCAGAGATGCTAGGTGTTGCCCACAATGCTATCCACAGGTTAAAGGCTAGAGAGGACTCCGTGGTACCTGGCCAGCTTCTTCATTAAGGAGACCATACACTTACATGCAGAATAGTACAGGCAGAACTGACCTGAGGTGGAAAAGGGCTTCTGTATTTAAGGACCTGAGAGAAGGCCAGCAGACCAGGGCAGGGTTAGGGACTGGGAAATGGCTTGAAATAATGTTGGGAAGATAAGAGCAGCAAGATTATGAAAAGCCTTGTAGGTTATTAAAGAGTTTTGCTTTTAAGTACAATAGGAAGTCACTGGAGAGTAAAAACGTTAATCCAGGGGTATGTTTTTTAAAAGTCATTCTGGTAGCTTTATAAAATTAGAGCAGGAAGGAGATATTTATTTTTCTCAAAATTATGTCTATTAAACTATTTAATTGCAGCTTTCCTGATGTATGACTCTAGGCACGTTACTTTTCTTAGGGCAAGAAAAAATACTTTGTTCTTAAAGTCCTATTCATATTCGTTTCTAAAATACATATTCTTATTATAAGAAACATGGAAATACCTGACTACATCAATATATAATGTCCATGAATTATTTTCAATTATATTTAAGTCCAGCAAACATATAAATAATTATTCTAAAAAAAAAAGCAAATTAAACCTGAAGCAAAAGTCCTTCTTATGACATTATCCCTATCCTAACATCCATACCCAGAGAAGGCACCCTGCCCACCTGAATGGAGGTCACTTGGTGAAAAATGCAAGGGGATGTGCTTTCCTAAGTCAGCTTAGATGCTCCTGGTCCCCAAAGCCTATGAGGGCCTTCTGCAGGGCCATTAGCAGGGACACTGTAACAAGCAAATCTGTATAGCCTAGACACTGAGAGACCTCAGAGAAGAAAGAAAAGAGCTCTTTCTCACCAACTATTTCAGGTTGGTGGAGCCTCAGGCTAGTGAAAATGAGCCAACACTAATGGTTTTGCTAGTCAGAAACAGTGACCAAGATAAGATCTTAATTTTCTATTCCCTAGACCTTGCAGTACTGTATCATATATTCATGAACTAATAATTTCACAGAACTATAGAACCATGTAAAATGGGCTAAAAACGACCCCTCTTTTACCTAATAAAGAAGGAAAGGCCCAAAGATGAGTAGATCCTTGATCAGAATCACACAGGAAGCTGAATCACTGAATCAAAAATATTTTTTAATTTAAATTATATACTCCAGTCTCTTGGGATAAGAAAACTGTGTTTATATATTTGCATGATGCTTTCACAGTCATAATTCCATGTATCATTATAATTTTAGAATGATATAGCAATCCAGAATCACTTTAAGCTAATTTCTCAACTTGGGATTTCCTGGACCATGTAGGAAGTATAAAGTTGAATCCCAAACATCTCAAAACTTGGTGCCTTAAAACAATAGTTATTTGTTTGCTGGTAGTTATGAACGCTTAGGGGAGACTTTTTCCCACCTAAAGCCTACATCAAAATTAACAAGTTTCCTGGTTGTCTCCCTGGATATGGAAAGATTTCTCTTTTCTAGCCTTCCCTTTGACCACAGAGATGGCATTTTGAGGGCCCCACTCTTTGCAAGCTTCTCAGCTGTTACTCCTCACCCTACATAAAACCAAAGAGTTGTTTCCATAGAGCCCAGCTACTCCTCTGGTTTCTATTTTCTTCCTGATTTTTGATCTACACAATTTTCTTTTACCTTATTTTTCCTTCCCTTATTTTACCTAATTTCTTTTACTTATTTTAATTTCAAGTGTACATTTGAAAGGCTGTCTATTGGGGCGCCTGGGTGGCTCAGTCGGTTAAGCATCCAACTCTCGATTTTGGCTCAGGTCATGATCGGTCATGGGATGAGCCCTGAGTCAAGCCTTCGATGGGCTCCCCGCAGCAGGGCGGCGGGATCTGCTCAAAAATCTCTCTCTCCCTCTCCCCCCACTTCCCCCACCACATACACGCTTGCTCACACTCTCTCAAATAAATAAATCTTTAAAAATAAATAAATAATGAAAGGCTGTCTATATTTAAATAAGTTTAGGTATTTTGTATTGAGAAGATTTATCAGAATTTCAAGTCTGCTCACAAACAGTATCTATTTTCACTCTATTTTAATAAAGCAATTGTCACTGGAATCTACTGGATGTATGTAATTGACTGGGTCTTTCCTTTGGAAGGAAAAGCAGACACAAAAAAATAATGACTGAGTTCCCTGTGTTCACCTGAATTTAGAAATGCTTAGGAGGCTGAGCAAGAATCCTGAAGAATTTTGAAGAATCCCTGAGGATGTGGAATTGGCCATTTTAAAGATCACAGGAGAAATGGTCTCCTACTGGGAGAGTATCTAAGAAACAAAACTCCACAAGTCTTACTGAGTGGAGTATGCTTTGCCCCTCCACCCACCTCACAGAAATGGGCCCGAATCAGAAATCTATTGCTCTATAACTTAAACACCCCAAAAACTAGTGGCTGAAAACAAGAATTACTTTTTACTCACATTTCTGTGGGTCACAATATTGGCTCAGTGGGGCAGTTTTGCCGGTTTCATCTGGAGTCACTCAGGCGACTATCGTCAAGCAACAGACTCAGTCTGTCTGGTCTAAGATGACCTCACTCGTAACAATGGTGGAGAGTGCTGGGCCTGTGTCTCCAATCTACTAGCCCTAGTTCTTCACATGCGGGTGAGCTCCAAAATCAGCAAGAGAGAGGGGCAAGAGCCACCAATGAGTGCTTTTCAAGCCTCTGCTTGCCTCACATTTGCTAATGTCCTATGGGCCAAAGCAAGTCACATGACCAAATAGAGTCAGTGTGGGAGGGGACTTCACAGAAGTTCAAATACAGGAAGGTGCAGTCCCCTTGGGGGCGTTACTGAACCAATCTAGATACCTCAAGGCCAAGAGGTGAGCAAGGCCTAATTAACAGCTTTGCTTTATACAAGGAGCAAGAGCTTGGTGAAATCCTGGCTTCACCTGTATGTGATCTTAGATAAAGGGCAAGTCTACCCTCTCAAGGCTTCAGTTTCATCACAGAGAATAAGTGTTTCACAGGATTGTTGTAAAGTTTAAATAACGTAGGTTTCTGCCTCAACATGCTTTAGTTGACCCCATCCAAAAAATTATTTTTTGTATTGACCCTGCCTCTGCCTCAGGATTTCACCTTGTTACATTCTTTTTCCTTTGCTGCCTTGAACATTTTCATTAAAGGGACATTCTGCTTTAAAAATCATATATGCCCTCTGTAAAATATAAATGAAAAGCAATATCGAATCCTATAGACCTTGAAAGAGCGGCTCATCTTCCACAGTTGGGCCCTCCCTTTTCATTCTGCTCTCTCCTCCTCAGTGAGGGTCCAGACTTCGTGTCAACTGCAACACACTGATGAGACTCAAATCTGCACATCCATTCCTGTCCTCTCCCATTCAGACTCACTGCCCACTGCCTGATATTCAGCTCTGCTTGGATGTCCTAGAGCAGCGGTTCTCAATTTGTAGCATTTATCAGAATCACCTGGAGGGCATGTTAAAACCCTGATTGCTAGGCCCCACCCCAGAGTTATCATCAAGTAGATTTGGGGTGGGGTCTGAGAATTTGAATTTTTACTAAATTCCCAGGTGATGCTGATCCTGCTGGTCTGAAGACCACACAGTGGAACCACTGGCCTAGAGGCACTTCAGTTCAACTTGTGCAAAAAACAATCACTCCTCTTCTGAATTTCATATAATGGGCAATGGCATTGATCCAGCTGACCAAACTAGAAACCAACTGGAATTAAGGATGCTAAGCTGTCAAAGTATGACTTCAGTCCTTATCAATTTCATTATCTATTAAACGGAGCCACCTGGTGATAATCTCAAATACCTTTTGCCTTAAAATACTTTGCCTCCTCATCTCCCATGATTGATGCAGAAGATTATGTAATTTTGTCATTCACCTGGCCTATTGATAAAGTAAAGGAAACAAGTTTTGCCCCTGGAATCAAGGTGTTTAATAAAGTCTGTGGGTGAAGTATCATAATATGCCAAGGAAAAGATAGGAGGGCTCTTCCAAGTTTAAAGGTGAAGGTTGCACCAGGGAACAAATTTCTCCCATCATTCTTTATAATTGTACTCCACCTTCCACCATATTGCAAGGGTTGTTACAGTGTTGACAGGGGGCTAACCCTTGAACAAAGCTGATCCAGACTTACCTTTGCAAAACTAGGCTGGAGGCATCCATGCCTTAGTGCCCATGGTGTCTAACCAAGAAAAGTATAAAAATCTCCCAAATTTCAGAAGCCAGATTTTTCTACAAGTTTTCCAACTTGTAGAAAAGGGAGTCCTGGGTCTCTCTCAACTGGGATATTTTACTAGTTTCTCCTAACTACTTTCCCTGTCTCTACTTTGCCCCCACCTCGGTGATAAAAGGTCACTCCCTTTAGCATTTATAAGGCTAGTCCTTGCCTACAGGAAAGGACAGCCAACAGTTTGTTGTTGAAGAGAAGTTGGAGTCAGGGTATAGAGACCCATTAATGCCAGTCAAAGAATTCTGGCTTTTATCCTGCAGGCAATAGGAAGCCATAGAAGGTTTAGCAAAGGAATGACATGTAGGATTTGTTGTTACTGTTTTCACTTTGATATTAGCATAAAAGGTATTCCTGGCGTGCAAAGATGGGGCAGGGCAGTAGCAGACCAGAGACAGGGAAGCTAGTTAGGAAGTTGTCTTGATAGTGAAACTAAGAGATGATAAAGAGGAACTGAGTAGTATCTACTTTTCAAGAAATGTTTGTTTTGGTGGTGGTGGTGCTGGTGCTGGTGGTGCTGGTTGAATATATGATCCAAGTTAGGAATTTTGAAACTATGTAAGTCCCAGCTGGTATTATTGTTGGGGTGATGAAGATATAATAGCCTGGGTCTTCTCCGGCCTCTTGACTGAGATGAGATCATCCAGGGTTGCTAACTGTATTAGCATTTCGTAAGCTGTTGGGGGAACTTGGGCCATGAGCTGAGGCTGAGCTTCCTAAGTCCCCCAACATCCAGGATTAAATCAAATGCATCACAGTGATCAGCATGGCCTTGGGCTTGTCACACTTAACAGCATTTCCTACCTCTCTGTCCTGAGAATTAGATCTTCCCCATGGAGGCAATCATATGCATTTAACACTGGTATGATAAATTCTTTCTTATTTGGTTTTTTAAATTAAGAGAACTGAGCAAGGCAGCAATTCCAGATTGTGTGAGGAAATGTGATAATGATTGGCCTTGTGGGCTCCAGCTCATTTTCTCCCACCCCTGACTCCCATTCCACCTTGTTACCATTGAGGTTCTGGGCATCTGCAATCAGTACAGCTGGGCAGAAGAAGCTGAAGTTAAAAGTCCCATAGGGCAATTTTTTTTGTTGTTTTGTTTTCCAGCACTTAAACTCTCAAGACAATTTTATAATATAAAATAAATTAGATTTAAAATACTAGCCCTAAAGCAATTGCAAAGCACAAAATGTAAAAGAGAAAAAACCAGCAGAGCCCACAGAGGCCTCACCTACAGCACATGCCTATTAAATATTAGACAATCTAAATCAGGGATCATAAATTCATAATAAATAATCAGGACTATAACAAATAAATCTCATAGTCCCATGTGGTTCATTCTTTGTACTACATAAACTGTTTGAAATTTTATTAGGTATCTCAAAAAACCAGGTGTCAAAGGAAAATGTGCAATTTATTTGGAGTAGAAAATCTTGAAACTTCTCTCTCCAGGACTACTCTTTCAGTGTCCTCCACATAGAACACAGCCTGCCCTCAAATATTTCTCCTTCCCCTTTCCAACATCTAACCCTCAAACATGCTGGCTACTATCATGTGCCCAGTCTCTCTGCTCCCCCCACCTTTCTCTCTCCTCTCTCTCCCTTTCTAATTACCATTTCTTTCAGCTTATTATGCATTTCCTCTAGCTTTTCCGGTTTCTTTCATTTAGAAGGTTCTCCTGCTTTATTTTTTACCTGGATTCTGTACAACAAAGAAGAAAATTCTTCTCAGAAGAAAAAAAGGCAGAAGGGGAGATTGCAAGAACTGAAACAGTGATCATGTTTGTCCCTGTTATACATTAATATTTTATTCCTGGTATAGGAGAAACCAAGAATAATATGAAATATATTACTAACTGACTACATCAGAATTAAGCAGTGGTTAGAACAAAAAGAAAAAGTTGTGTCCAGATTCTGATTCTGCCATTTACTCCTTCCCTAGGCTTCAGTATCTACATATGCAAAACAGCAATAGGTGTCTTAGGATTGAATTGGATAATTCATGTAAAACATTCAATAAAGTTCCTAGAAACTTCTATTATAATTACTAAATAATGAATATTATGAATATTTTATTATAATTATTCATATGAAAATTATGAATATTTTATGATTATTCATTCTTATCTTAGGGGAAAATAGTCCATGGGGAACAGGAATCCAGCCCAGAACAATCCTTCCTGTTGGCACAAGACATTTAACCATCCAGAAAACAAGTTATTTTCCATCCTCAATGCTAGAGAAGTAAATGCCATTTTTCCCATTGTCATAAAGTATTCCTGCCTTCTCTTATGGTCGCATGCTCAGTACAGTTCCTTGCAACTCAATACACATCAATGGATTGACTAAAGGACAGTTGAAGCATCGAATATCTCAGGGACACTAGATAAGAACCAGTAGCAAAGAGCCTGCAAATATGCCCGGTGATGGAATGAAGTATTTGTATGTCTTTAGTCACTTTTGGACCAACTCTGTCACAGTTGTTTGAATGTGAATAGTTCACATGAGTTGTCCTTCCCTATCAATTGGCAAAATAGGTGGTTCATTTGGTCATTCATTCATTGGACATCTGTGAGCTCCCATTGTGGGCCAAGCATTGTGCTAGGTGCAGGACTCACAGACAAAAGGGTAGGGTCCGAACATAAGGGAGGTTTTCTTCAGCAGGACAGAGGTAGCATAGACCCGTGCTTCTCCAATGCGAATATACTTAGAAATCACCTAGGGATTTGTGAAAATGCAGGTTTTGATTTAGTAGCTCTGGGGTGGGGCCTGGAATTCTACATTTTTAACAAGCTCCCAGATGATATGCACACTGCACACTAAGGTTGCTTCTCAAAGTGTAATCTTCAGACTAGTAGTATGTGTAGGTTGTCAATTTAAGGATGCTGGTGCCAATTAATCCAGTTGAATTAGCTCCCTTCTGTTATTTTGTAAAGATTCCCAAGCACTCATAGCTGTGTATATCCGATTATATATAACTGGATCAGAGGGAGGAATGAGAGATGCATATGTGAGAATGGCTATCATCGTAAGAAGGGAAGAACCCAACCGTATCAGATTTGTTTGACTTTCTGAAAAACTTCCCGAAAGCTCAGAAATGGCAAATTCCCAATCCTAAATGTTTCCCTGTCTCTTCACGGGCTGCCTTGTTGAGGAAGGCTAGAGGTGGAGGAAGACAGTGGGGAGAGCATGGGTACCATACTGTAGCCAATTAGGTGCAGAACGAGGCTCTGCCTCTTCCTCCCTAGGTCAGTCAGCTCAAATGAGGAAAATTCATGCTTTAATTTCTAAATCTCTAAAATGGGAATGCTTATCACACCTACATCAGATGCTTATTGTATTTCATAAGATGATTTGCACAGAGCACCTAACACAGTGTCTGCAGTGATCATTAAATGCTACATGTCATTATTATTGTTATTAATAAAACTGGGAGCCTTGATAAATATTCTTTATCAGTGCTTTGTCAAGGCACACTGGAGAAAGATAAGTCTAAATTAGAGCCCATACTCGGACTCATGTGGTTTTAAATCAGACCCGTAATGTTGTGTGAGCACAGGTGTTTTGTAGTTTGGTTTCTCTGCTAACATGAGAAAAAAAGATGATCAAAAAGAAGAGAGAGAAAACAATCACTATTTGAAAGTGAATGAAGGGCGCCCCCCTCCTCCCCAGGCCTTTTTTCCCCCTTACTTTGACATCTCAGTGTGTTTTTTTCTTTTAGCTGTGAGTTCTGGGATAGGTGATAACTGCCAGTAATAGGATTAGCATTGATTTCTTTAGCAAGAACAGAGATGTGGCAGTTCCAGCCATTTCCTGAACTGCCAGCTTTGAAATATCAAAAAAATAGAGAGAAGAAAAAAGAAAAGAAAGAAATGAGAAGAATGAAATCCATGTGTGCGTGGGGTGGGGGGGATACAGCTTTTAGAGAAAAGTGTGTGTGAATTCGCCCATGCGTGTCTGTGTGTGGGCATATGGACATACATGTGCACACAGAGGGACACGGGAAAGCTCAGACACGTGGAGATCATGCGAATGTTTTGTTGTTCTGTGATAAAGGATCAAAAGCTCTGTTTCTGTTCTGCTTCAAAAAAGGTTTTAACATTCATTTGGCTTTCTTTTTCTCTCACTTGTGAACACATTTACCAGCTGATCTTTCATAGTTATCCTTGAATCCTGACTTTTGTAACCTTGAAATTCAAACAAAGAAAAGAAGTGTCTCAGAGAAAGACTGCAGTGGCCCCCCCCACCCAGACTCATACCCCCAGAACTCCATTTCTCTGAGACTAAGTCCACAGGAGACCAAAATAAGGGTCAGTTTCTCCGATTCTCAACCAAAGCATCTTCTTAAAAATAGCTGGTGGAAGTCTTCACCTCCCAGCCAGGGGATTGAGGGTCTGCCTACTTCCCCAAATGTGCCAAACACAAAGACAAATGGGGGATGAGACACAACCCAGCAGTTTCT
This sequence comes from Neomonachus schauinslandi, assembly GCF_002201575.2. Taxonomy (NCBI): domain Eukaryota; kingdom Metazoa; phylum Chordata; class Mammalia; order Carnivora; family Phocidae; genus Neomonachus; species Neomonachus schauinslandi. The sequence continues at coordinate 122,028,231 of NC_058403.1, forward strand.
GGTGCTGAAAACAAAGAGGAAGGAGCAGGGGGCAAAGGGTCGGCTTCATTCACGCCTTTGAGCTACTTTGAAAGCAAAACTAGTGTAAAGCAGTGTGAAGTCAACATATCGGGTCAGTCACATAAGTCAGATCTTGAGGCTCTACAATTTAGAAATAAGGAATTTCCTGAAGGAAAGAAGTAGAGGAAGGGGTACTGAGAGGTGGTTCTCTTTGATGTCTCCTTCGGTTGGATACATATCTAAATCAATACAAGTGGGGAGAAAAAGGAAACAAATCACTTTAAGGAGGAAACCTATTAAACCAGTTGATTGAGGATTTTACTTAGCAAATTATTTTTGTCAATTATGATATCATTTATGATGATCATCATTATCAGCTACCATTAATTGAATAGGAATTACGCACCAGGAACTCTATATAAAGTCCCTGTATGTACTCTTTCACGAAAGAAGATAGTGTCTATTTTACATCTTGCAGATCAGGAAACTTAAGCTCAGATGAGTTAAGTGACGTGCTCAACATCACACAGCATCAAAGGAATAAAGCCTGTATTTAACCCCAAATTTAATGATTTCAATGTCCAGCTTTAAGAACACCTTTCCTTTAAGGATATTATATTTCTACTTGCTGAGACACTATCTAATAAGAGCCACTTCTCCATATTCATTTATTCATTCACTCACCATCCAATCGGCATTGCTGGGGCACCTGCTATATGTCATCCACAGATGGAGCCCACTGAATTCAAGGATGAATCAGTCAAGGTCCTTCACACAAAGGGTTCAGAGCCACATGGAGTAGACTAAGCCAAGGACAGCACAGAAGAGAAAATAACTTGAATAGTACCTTCACAAAGATGGGGTTCTACCTGAACTTGGAGATTGAGTATGAATGCCCAGAATTTATATGGCATAGTAAGCAATTTTTGTCTGGTTCTAATCAGCAGCCTCAAAATTCCTAAAGAAAAGAAATCCTATTAAACCATGTATACACAGTACCTTAGCAACCAGTTGAAAAATTGAATATTAACTTAAACAGGTATTTTACCAACACAAGTAATTATTTTACTTGTTGCTTTTTCCTACTGAAATAATGTTTAACAGCATATATACATTTTTCAAATAGCATATATGCTTTTCTTTCTGATTTCTAATGCTTTTCTTTAAAAAAATAATGGAAAATTAATATAATGTATATTCATAAGTGTTTATAGATATATATAGATATATATGCAAATTTAAATCACTCATAATCCTACCACTCAGGGTTAACATCCTGTAGTGTATTTCCTTCAAGTACGTTTCCTTCAAGTATATTTCTATACAGTTATCTATTTCATTCACAGAATTAGATTTACAATAGGTACACTGCATTTAAAGTTTTTACCCACAGTTCTATCTTTACAATGAACCTTTAGCATTTTCCTGTGTGACTAAACATTCTCTGACAGTATAACTTCTAATGGTTCTCTAGCATTCATTCACTATATGCCCCATTGCATCTCTGCTCTGTAGAACATGCAGGTACTTTCCTTTTTGTTATTGTTGTATTGTAAATTATACTGCAACAGATATCCTGGTATACAGATCCTTGTGTGCATCTATAATTATTTCCTAATGATAAATTCCTGGAGGCATTATTATCTCATCAAAAGTTTGAAACCATTTTAAAGTTCTTGATATATATTTCTAAATATATCTTCAGACATATAGAATCAATTTCCCCCCCCCAAAGGCAGCGTGTAAGGATGCCCATTTCTGCATTCTCACCAATACTGGGTATTCCCATCTAAGCCACTTCAAAAGGATTTCCCAATTGAGTAGGCAGAAAATTGTATCTTGTTTTTATTTGCTTATCACTGAATACTGATGAGGTTAGACATTTTTCATACATTTATTATCCTCTTGTATTTCTTCTTTTGTCATTTATTCATGTCCTGTGCCCATTTTTCAATTGCTGGACTTATCTCTTTCTTATTGATTGGTAGGCGTTCCTTATAGATTAAGGATATTAACCCTTTGCTTGTCAGAAGTGTTGACACAGCTTAAATACCAGCTCAAGCATGTCATATTTTCCATTCTTTAAAGTTCAACTCAGACTTTCCCAAACCTAAATAAGCCAGCCACACCCTGTGTCCTGATTCCCAAGCACACAAAGTTTATTCTTTTTGTAGCTTTCCTAGCCTGTACTTACAGCTCAGGAGCATATAATAATTTGCATCTTAGTTTGTTAATTGTTTCATTTGTGCTAAGCTTGACCCGGCCTACCCCTCCCAAACTGCTTGGGAAGTTTATTGAAGATAATAAACTATTTAAAGCTTCTATCTCCTTGCTATCTCTATTACAGGTTTACCCCACTATCCGAAAGTAGAGTGTTCCTATGAAATCAAATAGCATAAAGTGAAGAACAATTACCATTAATTTATATGGAAAAATTGGGGGGGCATTCCCAGACCCAAAAAATAACCTTTCTTAGGCTCTTCTGATATCTTAGGACACATCTTGCTAACAGATGCACAAAATAGATGGAAATAAAGCACACAAGCGCACAGACACAATTCAAAGCTATGGTAGCTTGCTGCTGAGATGCTGAGTATAGTTCCTGGGGAAAGAGTTTAGGGGTGCCACTCTCAGTGCTCAGGGTATGTGCTGCCTCTGTAATGGCTCACTGTAAAACAAATACTGAATACTATTTTTGTTTTTTATCTTTTTTCCATAAACATAAAAATCTTTGGATTTCTTTCGGGTTAGTGAAAACAGGCACTGATGTAGGTCTTTCATAAAAGCTAAGTGGCATAATATGAACTTTCAAAAGCAGGGCATACCTGTATTTACCAAACAACCACTTATTTCTTCGTCTTTACACTGTTCCCCCTCTAGTCTATATACCAGAGACCATGACTTCTAAAAATTCTTCCAAAAAACTTGGCTCTGATTTGTGCCTAATATACAATTTTAAAGTAGGATCTTTTAAGAATGACATCAAGGCCATAAAAATGTAAATAAATATAAATCACAGTCAATGTGAATGAAGCCTAACACTTATTTCTTTGTTAGCATAAATTGGACCACCTGTGACTGCTCAGAAGCGATATGATAGAGATTTTTCTCTTTTATAGAGAAGAAGGAGAAAGGAACACCCTGAAGATTGTGGCTTTTCATAGACTCTCTCTGTTCTTCATGAACTCTCTCTTTCTTGTTATGGAGGTAAATAGAAGGAATGGGAGATGAGACTATTTCATTCTGGCCCTGTCACTCTGGATTATGGTTGCCAAATAATATACAGGTCATTCAGCTAAATTTGAATTTCAGATAAAGAATGAATAATTTTTAATAGAAGTATGTCCTATACTTTTGAAGTTCAAATTTAACTGGGTGTACTACATTTTTATTTGCTAAATCTGGCAACTCCTGGATAAAGCCCACTGAGCGCTAGGAACTTTACAGAAGATACATACATCAACTTCTCCTCTAGTACAGATTTGACTGAGGAGTGAATATAAAGGCCATTTAGATTTTATGTATTGTCCACAACACTAGATTTGAAATGCTATGTATGTATTATCCACAACACTAGATTTGAAATGCTTCTCCTTATTAAAGGAGAAAACTTAAAAAAAAAAAAAAAAAACATCCTGCAGATCCAAAAAGAAGACTATAAAAATGATTTCCTGTAGGACCTAGAATACATTCCTAGAAAATTGTTCTGCATTCTTAATTGGATACAAGAAGATTGGCCCTCTATAGAACAGGAACAGAAACCCATGAGGTACAAGTGAATCCAGAAGAGATCAAAAGGGAGATAGGTGGGGTGAGGAATTATTGAAAAGAGACCAAAAATTAATTAACAGCACTAAAATCTCCTTTGACACAATAAAAAGTAGAACTACTTTTAAAATATGAAATCTTTCACGTAGGAGAAAAACTTAGGAAGCTCTCTTAGAATGTAGAGGAAACAGAAGACAACAAAAAAGGAGAAAATAACTACTACTTTGAAGCCAGAGAGGGGATAAACAATATTAGCATTGTAAGTGTTTTAGAAATTATAGGACCAGATCATATAGAAATAGGGTTGACATGAGAGACCATGGACTCTGAGAAACAAACTGAGGGTTTTAGAGGGGAGGGGGGTGGGGGGATGCATTAGCCCAGTGATGGGTATTAAGGAGGGCATGTATTGCAAGGAACACTGGGTGTTATGCACAAACAATGAATCATGGAACACTACATCAAAAACTAATGATGTAATGTATGGTGATTAACATAACAATAAAAAATTTAAAAAATAAAATAAAATACTACTGACTTAAAAAAAACTAATGATGTAATGTATGGTGACTAACATAACATAATAAAATAAAATTTTTTAAAAAGGGAAAAAAAATAGGGTTGAAGGTTCTAGTTTAGGGTAAGGTGAAATATGCGCACACTATCTTGCTCTCCCAGTGAATGCAGCTTTAAAACCTGGACAGAATACATGATAAAGCTGTCTGAAAACTGAAAATTAAATAGTAGCAAGCAGAAGAGATTTCAAAGTATCACTGAAGCAGGGTAAGGTTACCCCTTTTTCCCACCAATATTCCCCAACCTTATCTCAATGCAACCCCAAACTCAAAAGTTGGCACCTAGGTACAGAGAATGCTCAGGAGTAGCTTTAGTAGTTCTGGTTCCAAGAGAGGGAAACGGAACTCCCAATGTCAGATGGAGTATAGAAATGCCAATTTTTTTTCTTTGCTCCATTCTTGAGCACCCCAGCCTCCAAACAAGCCCACAGTAGTAGCAGCAACAGAAGTCCTCAGGAGCCAAAACTTTGAGGGGAGCTTAAATTTTTTCTACCAATGGAGCTGCTTGCTTGCTCTCACGCTCTCACTCTTGCTCATTCTCTCTCCTGTCCTTGTTACTTGATTTTGGACATAGGAGTAGTAGCAGAGGCAGCAGACAGGAGTAACTAATGCCCCTAGATTTCTGGATAGAAGACTGAAAAGGGGAGCCCCGGAAAACAAAAAAGTACTTGGAAGATGGCAAAAAAGGAGGAACTTGGAAATGCAAACCCATAAAGTTTTTACAAACTCCTGAGCTCAGCCCTGATCATGCTTGGGTCTAATCCTAAATAGCATACCAATAATTTGAAAACAAATAAACCATCACTCACTCAGCTTCCAGATAGGCCATTAGGTGGCATACACATGGGCCAAATCCAAAGAGTACTGCTAAGGCTCTGAAAATTTAACAGATATTGGAAACACTGCTCACAGAAAACAGATTGAAACTAGCAACCTGAACCTAACCAGGTCAATTTCCTTCTAAAACAAAAATATCAACTTTCTTCACAGTCTTTACCAAGACTGAGTCTCATAGTAATCAAAATACCCAGGATACAATGCAAAATTACTCAGAACATGATAAACAAGGCAAGTATCAGCTCACATGACAAAAGACAAAAATATCACCACCAAAATGACACAGATGTTAGAATTATCTGACAAAGCCTTAAAGGTAGCTAATTTTTTAAATGCTCAAAAAAATAATATGGACAAAAACAAATGGAAAAATAAAAAGTATCAGCAAAGAAGTGTAAGACCTTAGGAAGAAACAAATGGAAATTTTAGAATTTAAAACTAATATAAGTGAAATTTAAAACTCAATAGATAGACTCAATAGCAGAATAGAGATGACAGACAAAATGATCACTAAACTTGATCACTAAGCTTCTTATTTTTCCTTTTTTTTATTATGTTCAGCTAGTCAGCACATAGTACATCATAAGTTTTTGATGTAGTATTCAACAATTCATTAGTTGCATATAACACCCAGAGCTCATTACAACATGTGCCCTCCTTAATACCCATCACCCGGTTACCCCACCCACCCCCTTCTGTAACACTAGCCATCAGGGAAATACAAATCAAAACCACAATGAGATACCACCTTACCCAGTTAGAATGGCCAAAATTAACAAAATCACTAAGCTTCTTAATTGGATACAAGAAGATTGGCCCTCTATAGAACAGGAACAGAAACCCATGGATAAGCAAGAACATAGATCAATCTGTGAAGTACTAAAGAAAAAAATTAATCTAGAATTCTCTACCCAGCAAAAATATCTTACCAAAAAAAACCAAACAAACAAACAAAAAAACTAGTGGATTTGAAAGGGAAAAGGGGGGAGAAATTGATGTTTTGAGAAAAAGTTGAAAGAACTGATCACCAACAGACCTAAATTACAGGGGAAAAAAAGTTAGGAGAGATCCTTTACACTGAAGAAAAATAATAGCAGATGGAAATATGGATCTACACAAAGAACTTAAGAACATATTTCCACTCAAACATTTGTTTGTAAATGTTCATAGTAGCTTTATTCTTAATAGCTAAAAACTCAAACCAACCCAAATGTCCACTGGCAGATTAACAGATAAATACTTTCTGAAATATCCATACAATGAAATACTACTCAGCAATAAAATGAACTAGTAATACATGCAATAACATGAATGGATTTCAAAATAATCATACTAAGTGAAAGAAGCAAGACAATAAAGGAATAAATACTATATGATTACATTTACATAAAATTCTAGATAATATAATTAATATGTAGGGACAGAAGATCAATAGTTTACTGGAGCTGGGGTTGGTGATATGGAGAGAAATGAAATGGAGAAATTACAAGGAGGCAGAAAGAAACCTATGGGGGCAATGAATAGATTCATTATTTTAGTTTTGGTGATGGTTTCATGGGTGTATGTATATGTCTAACTTATCAAATTGTAAACTTTAAATATGTGCAGTAAACTTTAAATATTGTATGTAAGTAAAACCTCAATAAATCTATTTTTAAATAGACAGAGATCTGATATTTCCCACTGAGGGTGTTTCCTTAGTCTTTCCCAGTTAACAAAACACAACATTTAGGATAATCAAAATTGGCGTTAAAGATGGAGGCATATCATCATGCAAGATCCTTGACAAATGGCTACTCTAAGGAGTCCTGCTTTCTTGAAAGGTAAAGAAAAAGCCTCTTATTTAGTAATTTTTAGGCATGCAGTCCCAGTTCTATAAATATAGGATTTTTTTTAACCAAATTGTTAGTTGAAATCACCAGATAAATGTTACAAAATTAGGAAGCATAACAAAAGTCTATATCTATACTCCGAGACAAATTCATGATTAGGGTATTATTAGACTGATTCTACCTGAGTAAATAGAGGCTCAGAGAGGCTGAGTTGGCAAGTTAGCCTAGGATCACATAGGTAGTAAAGGGCAGAGTCAGAACACTACAGCCCTCCCAACTCCAGAACTATTATTTCCTACACAACAAATATCTGACTCTACCTATTTACTAAAATCGTTCATCCATGACCTGGGACGGCAAGGCCATCACCTATGGCTATTTCAGTATACTCACTGAAATGAATTATGTTCCTGGCATTCATAAGGGAACAGTTAACCCACTACTTCTTACATCTTCATTTCTCTTAGAGAATTGCTTATTTTCCAACCATTTTCCTAGAACTCATCCCTTATTTGTTCTCTCCCTCATGTCTTAATTCCATCCCATCAGCAAATCCCATTGGCACCACTTCCACAATATACCCCAAGTCAATTCACTTCTTTCTGTCCCCACCACACAACCCCAATTCAAGCACCATCATCCCTTGCCTGATGACTGCCCTTTGTCTGACATATGAGTGGCGCATTTTCCCCTAATTTGTTATTTGTCTTTAAATTTGTTTATGTTTTGAGGTTTTCTTTCTTTCTATTTATATACAAGTATTTTATTTTTATGTACTTAATTTTATCAGTTTCTTCATTTATGACTTCAAGACTTCAAGTCATTTAGAAAGGCCTTCACTAACTCTTGATTTTGAATAAGCAAACTTACAAGCCTGAATAGGATTTAGGAAGGGCATTACACACTCTGGAAAACAGTATGGATTTCCTCAAAAAGTTGAAAATAGAGCTACCCTACGACCCATTACTTGCACTACTGGGTATTTACCCCAAAGATTCAAACGTAGTGATCCAAAGGGGCACCTGCACTCTAATGTTTATAGCAGCAATGTCTACAATAGCCAAACTCTGGAAAGAGCCTAGATGTCCATCAACAGATGAATGGATAAAGAAGATGTGGTATATATATACCATGGAATATTATGCAGCCATCAAAAAAATGAAATCTTGCCATTTGCAACGACGTGGATGGAACTAGAGGGTATTATCCCACGCAAAATAAGTCAATTAGAGAAAGACATGTATCATATGATCTCACTGATATGAGGAATTGAGAAACAAGACAGAAGCTCATAGGGGAAGGGAGGGAAAAATGAAACAAGATGAAACCAGAGAGGGAGACAAACCATAAGAGACTCTTAATCTCAGGAAACAAACTGAGGGTTGCTGGAGTGGTGGGGGGTGGGAGGGATGGGGTGGCTGGGTGATGGACATTGGGGAGGGTATGTACTATGGTGAGAGCTGTGAATTGTTTAAGACTGATGAATCACAGACCTGTACCCCTGAAACAAATAATACATTATATGTTAATTTAAAAAATTAAATTAAATTAAATTAAAATTAAATTTAAAAAAAAAAAGGAAGGGCATTACATCTGTGTTACCACCTCCAACACAGACTTCAAATTATCCCTGAACTTGGAAGTTTATGTACAGCTTATAGTTTAAGATATCTTAATGCACAAAGCTGCTCCAAAAGAATATGCCTACTTTCCAATCTCTCAACCCTCAAGCTAGACTTTAGGAAGCAATACTCAAAATCTAGTAGACCCTATAGAGTATGATTCTTTGTGTACTAGTATTCAAACCTTAGACTGCCATAATAAATCTTGACTTTTGTAAGTAAACTTCAAAATGCTTGAGTGCATAAGCATTTGTCTATACTGAGAAAAAAATCACCACCATTAAATATGTAAATTTAAAATGATCTGAAATCATAAAAATAATAATACAAAGAAAAGGAAACATTATATATTGATTCAAACAAGCTGTAAAATATGAGATGGTTAGGAAACTGTGAATACTAATTATATATTTGATAATATTAAAGAATTTTTGTTAATTTAATTTTGGGGTGATAGTGGTAATATGGTTTTTTTTTTTTTAAATAGTCCTTAGCAGTTGGAGACATATACTGAAATACTTATGAATAAAATGATATAATGTCTAGGATTTGTTTTAAAATAACCAGAGATATTTTTTATGGTAGGGATACATATGATACAGTACTGGCCATGAGTTAATATTAATTGAAGATGGGTGATGGGTTCATGAAGATTTATTATATCATTGTCTCTATTTTTGGATGTCTTTGAAACTTTGCATAATATATTTTAGAGACAATATTTTAATTCTATAGATTAACTCCTTTTGGAATAAGATTTGTGCATGCATCTATGAGGCCTCACTGGAGGCTAACTGACTCAACGTCTATTCCCAAACCCCTTCTCCCTTGACTCTATACAAAGTCTAGAACATGTGAATGCTCATTTTCCTGGCATTCTTTGCAGCTAAGAGTAGCCAAGTGACACAACTTTGGACAATGAGATGAAGCTGAAGTCTGCTGGGATTTCTCAGAAAATTTTTGCTCTTTTATATAAAAGTACACAGTGTGGCTGGCTTCCACCTCTCTTTTCCCATCTTTGAATGGAACCTAGGTTCTGACTCAGTAAAGCCATATTACAACCCCGGGAAAACTAAATTTAAATTTGAGCACCAGGTCTTTTTTTCGCTGAAACATTGAACCAAATCCATCAGCTCCCCATCTCTGGGCATCTGAGACATCTATTTATATTAAATGTAAATATATTTTTAAAATCCTATTTTTTAAAAATCACTAAAAGTCAGGCTTTCTGTTACTTGCAACTAAATAACCTTCCTAACTGATCCAATCTGTTATAGAGATTTTCTTACATAAAAATTTCTGGTCTCCAATAGGAAGCAATGCTAATATCTTTTGCTAACAGAATGGTTTCATTAATTTGAATTGAATCCTAAAGTGCCATTTAAAAAAATTCTACTCCTATTCCCTAAGCCTAGTTGGGTCATCTCACCAAGTATCTGAAAGCTATTTAAAACTATTTTAAAGTAACCATTACAAAGTGAAATGAATTATTGTTTAATTAATAAGTTCACTAATTAATGACTAATTAATGATATGCTCTTTCCCTGGCCCTAATTTTATCACTGCCAATTGTACTTTTATTTAAGCTCTTGACTTCAGGGTGTCACGAATCCCAGCCTCCCTCAGATAGATGGTAAATGTGCATCTGTCAAGGACTCTGAGAAGATGCCAGACACAGGACACAGTCCCACAGCTGAAACAACTCTTCTTCCCCTGAAGCCAGCTAAACTCTATCGTCAAAACTTTATCCCCTTCAAGAAGTACCCCCAAATTAGGCAAGATGAAAGACTTTACATCTGTCCCAAGTTCAACCAGTTCCAGCTTATGTTTAAACAGAATCTTAACTACAGGTCAAAACTAAATACACCCAACATTCATGGGAATGAAGAACAACCAAATTTCTTGGTACTTACTTTCACTTAAATGCTAAACATCTGTATGTTTCAGGTAAGATGCTCTGACTTAAGTAAAGGCAATAGTACTATGATAAACACCTATCAGAGTATCTAGTACAGGAGTAGGCACTTAAAAATGTTTGATAATTAATTTACTAAATGTATTAATTATGTAGTTAATAGATATTTAGAGTTCACAATAGATTGTATTTCATATCAGGAGCTCCAACTTCGTGAACACTGCTATACAAATATAACCTGTTTTCAAAATATAAAATATTATGAAATGTGTATGATTATCCTTCATGAGATCAGCAATATACCATTCTCTGCTGATATATCTAGAAACAGCTTCATTCATTCATTAATTTCTACACAATAGTGACTACTCCTTATGTAAGGTCATGTTTCAGCTCCATCAACTATCTTTGAGCATAGCACACTATCTTCAATAACAGTTAGGACACCCAGCCCAATCAATACAAGCTAGATAAATAAATGATGTCCTGTTATTTCTGAGCAACAAACTCTGTAATTAGACCATCTGGATTAGAATCCTGACTTCAGCATGTTCTTCTATGTAACAAATTTCTTAATCTCTTTCTGCCTCAGTTTCTTCATCTGTAAAATAGGGATGATGATCATAGTACCTACCTTATAGGATTATAGTGAGGACTAAGAGAGATTATAATGTGCTGATAGGTATTGCATGTCCAATAAATGTTATGAACTGTTAACTTACTCTACTCATTGCATCATGGTCAAAATTTACTGTCCATCTGATCTGTTACAGTGAACCCACAGGACATCACAACAGCAATTATTAGTCACTACAGTTTATAGGCAACTATGTCCAGGTCCTCTGGTTCTACTTGGAGTCAGCCATTATAACACAACATCTTGTCACAGCCCTCCCAGGGGCTCAACACATAACTTATCCATGCCAAGATCTGGGAGTATGCATCACAACCCAGCTGGTGTAGAACCAGGGCAGAACTTGCAATGAGATGATCTGGATTTAGTTCAGCCTGGGGAACTGTATTTAGGGGAAATCACTGCTCCTCACAGAATCTCTGTTTTTTTTCACTTATAAAGTAGAAATAATACTTACCTCATTGTAGAGGACTAAATGGCATAACCTAAATAAGAATACCTTTCAAATGTAAAGTGTGTTATATGCTGGGTATTATTATTCATCTTTGTATGACCAGCTTCATTAATTTAAAATATGCTTAGTTCATTTCTGACTATTCCAGACACTGTGCTAAGCTCTAAGGACATGGAAATAAATAATATACAGTAGCCAGAGTTGAATATATATTTGTTTGGTATATTATTTGTTAACTGATCAATTAACATTGCTAAAAAATATTTGGACTGGAAAACTTAGACCCAAGTTGCAAGAGATACAAGATGCTATATTCCATTTTATCGTAACAGACACATGCCTTCCTCTTTGTGCACTCCCAGTAAGCATTTACATCTATCACAGCATTGAAACACTCGACTATAAACGAGTTTACTTCCCATAAAGTGCCCCTTCTAGACTGTGAGCTTCTTGAGGGTAGGACCTATGGGGTTTTTCTTTTTGTATCTTTGGTATTTAACTCAGAGTATTGCATAAAGTAGACACTTAGAAAACATTTTTTTCAGTAGTTAAGAATGACCAACTGCATTTGGGTGTTGGTGAGAAACAATGTCACAATTCAATCAAATGCTTTCAACCAGAAACCTCATGAATGTAGTTCCTTTTTGTACTAGTACTTGGGTGTGCACCACCTCTATGTACACAAGTATACACATCTCTACATGGATGGGCTAATAGATCAGCCTTTTCAGAGGTCATTACATTTTAAAACACTCCGTAGCCATTTAGTAAATGACAACTTCTGATGTCCTAAGCTTTCAGAAAGAGTTAATGTATCTCAAAGAAATAATCAGTGTAACTTTCCAACCAGTAAAATCAAGCCCCTTATATTCTATTTAATTTCCTAGGAGTTTTTATATACATATATGTGTTCAACATACATAGCCCCTCACACATACACCAGCACTATATATTTTTTTACAACATAGGGTTTTCTAGGATTGAGTAGTTTTAAACAACAGTATTTTATTATTTTAAGCACACCCACTGTGGAAACATTCTCGGGGCTCACTGCTTCTGCTATTGGAACATTTGTTTTTTATTCTGAATATTTCAGCACATCTATTTACCTGGCACTATATTTAGTACCACAGTGCCAAGATGGCATATATAAAGATTCAATTGCAATTCCCATCTGATGTCCCTTCCCTCTCCTTTTTACCCCCTTTTTTATGTCCATACTCTGAATTCAGCACAAAGTTGGTGTGTTTAATTTAAAAAGAAGTAAAACGCTCCAGGAGACGCCTCAGACCACTGCAAATCACCTACTTTATAGAGGCAGTAAAATTGTGTATCGGATTAGAAGTGATGCTGATCTGAAATTTATGATAACTTTTAATGGCATTATAATTTTTTTCCCTGTGCGCTCCATAACTGCGTCGTTTCGATGCACAGTGCAGTGAGATGAAATTTGTAAGGGAAGAACATTACCCAAGCAAACCCAGGGGGGAAAAAAAAAGTCAGCAGAATAATGCAACAGCCCCACACGGGCGGATGGAAGCTATTCTTTCCATGTACTATGTAGAGGCACAAACTCCAAAACAACCCTTTGAAAATAAAGGCAACCCAGAGTACAGAATTTGTTGATATAAGAAATGTGGTAGAAGCAACCTCTTAAGAAAGAGGGTGTTGGTGGCTTCCTCACACCACCTCACCACTTTTGGGACTCTTCATGTCTCTTGGCTGAGAGAGGACATTTGGGTGTCCTGATGTACTTATCTAGAACAAATAGCTATTCCCTAGGCTGGGTCTGTTGTCTGGTTTTCCCTGGGACAGCTCAACACCCCACTGGTTCCAAGAAAGCATGAGGGGGCACTCTTGGTATCACAGGTTTAAGACTGGTGAAGTCCTAAGAAGTTTGCGACTAAGAAACTGGTGAAAGAGATGAAGAACTCAATGAAAGAGAGAGAGAGAGAAAGAGGGAGACATGGAAGAACTTTTTTAAAATTCCAAAAGTAATGTTTATATTAAGTTTTAACTTGAAATATGGGAGAAAAACTCCAGGAAAGCCACCAGAGACAAAGGAGAAGATTCTCAATATCACATCCCCTCCTCAACTCTTTTCTTCAGGGGTAATCCAGCCTCTGTTCAAATATTTTCAAGGGCAAGAGGCTCATTACCAGTTGAAGCAGTTCATGAATTCATTTATAAATTCACTGAACAATGTATTTGGCATAGTGTGAGCACTACATGTTATGCTATTTTTTATTGTATGTAACCTCTTGCCCACACCCTAGGAAGCTATGTTATTCTTGACCCATTTCCCAGAGAATTAGAATAAAAGAAAATTAGAATGTGTCACAGCAAAGAAACTTAATGGCCATCCAGTCCAACCCTTTCATTTTACAGAGAGTGAAGCGAAACTGAGATCCAGAGAGGGGAAGTCAGTTATCCAAGGTCACATAACTAATTCATTGCAAAACCTGAGTTTAAATCCCACATCCGATTCCCCATCATATAGTTCTTCAGGTGAACCATGATGCTTTTTCTTCGCAAATCATACACACCATCCTTCCAAGTGTCCAACTTCCCAAGCTTATGTTTCTCTCCCCTACTCTGGCTGAAAGGTTCTATAGCAAGCTTGTGGGTCTTTAATCAAACACAGCCTTGGAATGTGTCCTTGGTCATTATCCATCAGTTCTTAGGTAGGTTGGGAAGACAAATTCTTCTCCTCAATATCATCCATAATCTATTCTTCACTAACCATGCCCTCTTTTCTTTTAACAAACTAACGGGGAAGAAGAAAATTCTCCCTCTACTTACAAGACTTTTAACTTCCTACCCAAAACTGAAAATCATTTAGAGGACTCCATTTCTCCTTTTCTCTTCCCCAAATCTCCCCTCTTCCCTACTTCTATCTAGTGCTTCTCTTCATTTATAAATATTACGTGTTCTGAGACTTTAAACACTACCCCATATAGGGCTGACCTCTACCTCTTCTGGGTCTGAACTGTGACATTTTTATACCTCTGTTTTAGCATCCATCACAAGTTTCCTTCTGCTGCAATTTTTGCTTTTATGTCTTTTCAACCTTGAGCTCGTTGAAGGCAAAGTTGCTATCTCATTTACTTTTGTCTCCCTAGTTTGTGACACACAGTGGAACCTAACTTAATAATTTTGAATGAAGGTATGCAAATCAGCAGAATTGGGAGGGTGTGTGTTTTCAGTCTTGCAGTCTATTTTGCCATGTTTTAAGTTTATGATCCCAGATGGCAGCCCACCTCTGATTGAACTATATTTGGTTACACATGTCACTGTCTCCCTTCTCCCACCTGCAAGACACTCCACTTTTCTGGGGAATTATCTGGATTCCTTTCACCCCACCCCATGTGCCTTTGGAGGACTCTTATTTAGAGAAACACAGATTCACCCTCTATGTGAAGAATCTCACACTTGTGTAGCTCTAATGATGCAGAAATTCTCTTTTCTCCATGGTGTCATGTGTCACCATCATTAATGTTGATTTCCCTTCATTTTCATAGTCTTTCTTTTTGATTTTCTTACTCAATCTTATCTACCATCCCCTCTAGGAAGCCATTATTCATCCCTTTAATACTCTACCACAGAAAGATGTTCTCTAGCAGTGAGGCCAAGTTGGATGACTCACAACAGATCTAATTGGTGAGCAAAATGCAGTCAGACTGGCTTCAAGTACTTGCCAACTGTGTGACCTTCAGTAAATTCCTTAAATTCTCTGTGCCTAAGTTCCTTTTCTGTAAAGTGTCTTGTGGGGTTCTGTGAGTGTTAAAGAAAGTAGTGCATGTAAAACATTTAGCACAGTACTTGGTATACAGTGACTGCAAAATAGATGTTTGCTCTCCTAACTGTTATCTGTAAACAAAGGCAACCCAAAGGCAGTGGACACCCTGTTGATGCTCACAACCTCTTCTAAGTGTCACACAAACCTCAGGTACTTTCATAAATATATGTTTTCCATGACTCTTTTTTTTTTTAGTCTTCTTGTCTCCTCCTTGTTCACTTGACTGCTATCATCTTATAACTGCTGGGAGAGCCCTTGCCCAACAGAAAGTGTCCTTCTGAGTTTGCCCAAGAGGGAAAGCAAGGTCACACAAGGAGGAGAAAAGAGCCCCACATTGGAAAAGACCATTTAAAAGAGAGCAGTCATGTTGAGATCAGGGATACCCCCAAGTTCAGCCTCCACCACCCCTCTGCAGGCCCTGGGACTAAACAGAACTGACCTGCCAGGCGGCTTAGCATCTCTTCCAAGTGACATGTAACGCCAAAGCCAAAAACCTCAGTGTCCAGGTACTTATGGTCTACCCTGGAGACTTAGGTTAATGATGAACCTTGTCTAATTCCATTAGTCTCATTGATACGAAGGATTCCTAAAGCAATTAAAGCAAGTGCTATCCCCTGAGAGCTCTGGGATGAATATCTCTTCCCTACTCCTCTCAGACCCTGGTTTTGCCCGGTGAATGGCACAGGTAAGGCTGAGCAGAGGATCCCTCATACAGGAATGGTGTCCTTTGGTACCAACAAATTAGGATTTGACTTCAATTAATGGTGTTCAGAAACTAAAGTATCAGCTGAGAAATGTGAAGGGAGGAGTACTGTCTTCTTGGTGAAATTGTTCTTCACAATTCTTTCCCCCAGGTGTTCTTTTCACAAACTATATACATTTTATTCAGTCTAATTATAATTTATCTAACTAGAACTTCAGTGACCCACAAAATGCCTTCAAAGTCATTGGCCCACTTCAGAAGCTTCTAGTAGCCCATTAGAAATGTCAGTGCACACTCAACAAGCAGCCAGATCCAAATACGCTGAGGCTTACCCTCATTAAAATGTTTCTACGACACAGGGTCAAACTTATCTTGCCACGGACTCCCTTCCTCTCGCCAATCGCTGAGAAACCAGTTTCTTTCTAATTAATTTCATCTAGATGAAACCTGCACAAATGTCAGTGCAACAAATTAAGACTTATTGATTATTGGCTTTTTAAAAATAGTTAATGGTTCTGTCCAAAGATGGAATATTTTAGGGACATCAGCAAGACATTTTAGCTTAGGCTGATTTTGTTTTTGTTTTTGTTTTTAAACAATGAAAATAATGTTGTAAGCATCTTCCATAACCTCATTGTTCATTTTTCACCTACAACTTTATCCTTTTTTTATAGTCACAAAATATAAACAGCTAGAAAACCACATCTTAGAATTTGCTGCAAGAATAAGTACTACTCAGACATTTATATTTCATACATGGTGCTCTGCAGCTTATCCATCTTGTTTCTCTTTTTTCTCTCCCTTTAAACATTGTAAAATGTTAAGTTTGTTCACGTTGAGCATTGATAGTAAAAAGGAAAAAAAAGTTAAAAATGAGATAAAACTCAAATTCCTTATTAGAAATCTTGTTTCTTTCTTCCTTCCTTCCTTTCTCTTTCTTTCTTTTTCTTTCTTCTTTCTCTCTCTTTCTTTCTTTTTCTTTCTTTCTTTCTTTTCTCTTTCTCTCTTTCTCTTTCTCTCTTTCTTTCTTTCTTTTAAGGTTGATGTTGGAAAAGGGTTTCTAGCATACTGTTAACCACTCACCAAGCCTTACTGCATCCTACGGTATGCTAAGGTAAAGGTCAGAGGGGAATGCTGGCCTTAACTACTACTCTCAAGAGGATGTAATCTAGTTCAGATCATCTACATGCATGTATAAAACTGTGACCTACAAAACTTTCTTTTTTTTTTAAGATTTTATTTATTTATTTATTTGAGAGAGAGAGAGAGAACGAACAGGGGGAGGAGCAGAGGGGAAGGGAGAGAATCTCAAGCAGGCTCAGCGCTGAGCAAAGAGCCTGACATGGGGTTGATCTCACAACCCTGAGATCATGACCTGAGCTGAAACCAAGAGTCAAACACTTAACTGAGCCACCCAGGCACACCAAAGCTTTCTGAACTATACATGTGGTGGAATTCAAATGCAGTATGTTATCTGGTTTACAGACTTACTGTAAAGTAGCATGGGATCCCTGTTCACAGGTAGAAAAATGGGCAAAGAGAAATGAATTGTATCAAAGATAACATTGGCAGCAGGAAAAAAATCTAGCTTCCAGTTCTAAAGTACTTAAAGTAGACCATGCATTAACATGCTATCCAACTCATCAAGAGCTTTTATTTTACCAATTAAGTACATCCAAGGCCTATAAGTAAGGCTTCCTAAAAGAGTGGAAATCAGGTGCAGGCTGTACACAGGCAAATTGCTTCTAGGGAAGAGATTTATAACAAACTTTTTTCTTCCATCCTACTCAAATGATTCAATTTGTCAGGGAATATCTGAGTACAATTACTTTCTGTATTCACTTTGAAAGCATAAGTGTTTAGTCTTCATCTATCAGAACAGATCCATGAAAGGCTCATAGATACTATCTAGTCCAACCCATCATTTTACAGAAAATAATTGAAGCCCAGAGAAGTTGTTATGTGTGCAACGCCATATGTGCATATGTGTATGTGTGTTAGGGTGTATATGTATGAAAGGATTTTTATCTTACTATTCAATACAGTTATATGCTATCATTTTACCCAACACTACATATCAATTAAAGATAAGCATGGATGTTTTCGAAAAGGTGCCCAGCTAGGTGACATCAATGACCAAACAGCTAGCAAATTCAATGTAGGAAGAGAACTGAGGAGAAGTCATCATATTCAAACTGGGCCTGAAAAGAGCAGAGGATGTGCGGTCCATAGGGAGGCATGCCCACAGCCTGAAACAGAGGGGTCTCAGCTGCGGTGTGACAAACTTCAGGCAACTTAATTTTACTTAACTAGTATTACTTAAGGCAAATTTAAGAGACATTTTCTCTTGGGCCAGATAAAAGAATAAAAGCTAGTGAGTTCCTCATGGAGGTCTTTCATCTTAGAGGAGACTTTAGAAATGAAGACTTTGAGGACAGAAGTAAAGAATCTGATGACTACATCACTTCAACAGGGGATTGGACCAGTTGACCTTGAAGTCCCAGGCAGCTCTAAAAGACCTTGATTGTGATTTAGTTTTATGTTTGTATTTATGTTCTGTCAACAACCCCATAAGCTCTGGGGCTGCTTTAATGAATAAATGATAAGTTTAAAAATGATAATGGTGTCATCAGGAGCAGAAACCAGTGCTGGTTTATGGCTAGGTCTTAATCTATGCCACTGAATTGGACACAAAGGACAGGTTCTCTCATTTCGATTTGTCATGGCCAGCAAATGTGGGAGCCTCAGCCTTCATCTCAGGCAAAGCAGGCTTCACTAGTTGTGCTGGGTCAGATCAGCCAAATCTCTCATTCACACCCTTATTTGTCTCTTTTTAGACATTGTCTGCATCATACAAATAACACATCTTTTTAGTAAGTGTATAGTAAGGTGTAGGAATGGAATTATTGGCACAAGGAAGAGAATATCAAATATCTTGACAAAACATTCACTACAGTTTCTCTTGACATTTTAAGACCAAAACAGGCTCAAATTCACCTACTATAGGTATTGACAAAAAGACAATAGGTTTATCATAAACAAAAATTCATTCAATTTTCAAAGAGTATGCTCTGTAATGATGCTACCTAGGCTCAGTTGTACAACATGTTGAATAGTCACATGAGCCCTACTATCAGAAAAGGCATTTGCCATCAATTCCTTTCCCTGAGTCAATAATTCCATCCTGTACCTACTATACTTTTGCTCAAAAGATGCAATTTGTATAATGCAGACAATCTCTAAAAGGAGACAAATAAAAATGTGAACCAGAGATTTGGCCATCTGACACACAAAGCTAATCAGTGGTACTAATAAGATATGGTCCAGAAGAATAGTGATGGAGAAATGTGTTTTTCTGGTATTTGGTTCCCCAAATTATAACCAACAGATAACATTCATGCATATAAGTAGGGAAGGAAGATACTCTAATAAAACACAACACCTCCATTATCTTTGATTTGAAAAAGAGGATAAAACTAATACACAAACCTGTGTGGGCAATCTTAAAATGAAGATGAGGTACAGAAAATACTTCGTAAGGCTTTTCAAAGTGATATATTGATATCTTATAAATATTAAGTTTGTCATAGGCCAATGGCTATACTTTGTCCTTAGTATGAATTAGTAATTTACGTATTTGTGTTGAATAGAACCAGAAGTCCCCCCATTGGAAGCAAGTCATAGAGGTAGAGTATATATTTTGCAAGGTCTTTTGTTCTTTCCATGTAGTCTGCTGAAGAACACTAGTGAGTTTTGCATGAGGCTTACGTCCAACAACATATGCTGATAGGAGTTGGGAATAAGACATATACAGAGAAAAGAAGTCAGGGAGGGGTGAAGACTGGGCAAAACTTATTGCAAAGTTTCATCGTCTCATAAGACTGTTTTAAGCCAACATTAAATTATGTTGTCCATCACTCTAGACAGTCTGGATCAGTGTCCCTCCCATTGGTAAAGAATGGCACTTGAGGGCTGGCATAAGCTTTATGTGACCAACCACCTGGCTCCCAAAGCTGTATGGCAGCCCTTCATGCCAGTTACAAGGGTCAATGGCAGCTTCAGAGGAAGATAGCATGAGAGGAGCTGCCTCCTCCAGCCACCAATTCCTGGAGTAGGGACCCCCATTTGCTCACAATCGTTGTTGTATCCACACTGCTCATTAGCCAACCATGACAGATTTCTGTTTTTATTTATCAGTATTTTACTTGGGGAGGAAGAAAGGAGTTATTTTTTGGTGATAAGTCTTTTCATGAAATAACATTAACTGCATTAGTTAGGATGCTTTTGGTGTCACAAGGAACAGAACACTGAGCCCAAATTGGCTTAAGCAAGAAGGGAATTTGTTGGCCCAATAACTGAAAAAAATCTGAGTTCAAATATGGTTGGGCTCTGTGGCTCAAATAATCACTAGGATATTTTTCTCTCTTACCCTTTCTTGGCTCTGCAATTAGGTCCCATTTTTAGAATGGCTTTTCTCTGTAGTGGCAAGATGCTTAGTACAACTTCAACCGTACTTCCTCTTGGGTTCAAGTCAAGTGACTTGCCATACCTACCATTTCTCCTACCACTGAGGCAGAGGCAGGACCTGGTCTCAAACCAACCTTCCCAGATGAGCTCTCCACCACCCGATCAACTTTCCAAAACGGGAACCTTTCAACATGCCATTCCCCAACTCAAACTCTTAAGGTAAAACTTTATTTACAAAAAGCATAGCTCTAGTTTGTCAATTTGAGTTTTTAAAATATTTCATTAAGGTATTATTTATCTTAATTACTGAGTGTTTTGCCACCCTCTTAAATTTTGCACCTGAGGTAGATGTCTCCCTTCCCTCACCTTTGTCCTGACCCTGCTTCAGGAGCTCCCTATTACCCACAGAGCAAAGACTGCAACACTTAGCATGACATTCAAGTCCTCCACAAAATGACTTTCATTTACCTTTCTAATTTGATCTTCAGTCTCCACTCCAACACACTAACCATTTTACTCACTGTCATTCTTCTCTCCCCTTTCCTGCTCTGTGCAATGGTTCCCCAACACAGAAGGCTTTAATCTATCCTTTCCTTCAAAGGCAACCTCCCAAACCTTTACTGACTCCCCTCCCTCTCCTTGGACCAGATCCCACATTGGCTCAGGTGTCCTGTGAGCCTACCTGAATTCACTAACTACATTTTAAACGCTGAAGGCCAAAGGCTGTCTTAAAATCATTCTGTTTCTTCCATCCTCTTTGCCATTCCTTACCCCCAAAACTACTATTGGACAACAAAGCTAATGCTCAATAAATCATCTCCTTTCTTTGATGGTTCAACAGACTCTAGTTTATTCCCATCTGTTGGCCAGCTTATTCCTTGGGCCATGGCTCACTAAGCCAGGAAAGTCCTCTTCCTGGACTTCACATTCAAGCTCCTCAGAAGATAAGAAAACAGGCTTGGGAGGTGGCAAAATCAAGAGGCCACCCCTCTCAGAACCTGGGCTTGGGCTCAGGGCCCCACAGGGAGTTATGGAACTACTCACCCCAAAGGGAGTTCAGATTGTTCTGGTTCAGCTCAAAATAAAGAATTTAAACACTTTTCAGGGAAAACTTGCCATTGTCAGGCTAAAAAACAATTTTTTAAATAAATATTTGGATCTAAAAAGAATCATTCTTTACATACAACTGACTGACCGTCTTTATTTTTAAATGTGTGACCAGAACTGAAAAATGGATATTTTGCAGAGAAATATCATTTGCCAAGTTTAGTCCCAATTATTTATTTACTCAGTGAATATTTATTTATTGTCGACCATAGGCCAAGTGCTATGGATAGTGTGATAATCAAGACAGACATGGTTCCCGGCCTCTTGCGGCTTTCACCATACATTTTATTATTTATGAGAATTGTTAGAAATTACTTTGGAGTTCCTTAAATCAACAAGTAACTATTGAGCTCATAAATGCCTAGTCTAGACATGTGGGATATACTGGTGAATAAAATAGACAAACTCTCTTCCCTCCAGGAGTTTATAATCTAGCTGGGTTCAATAGACAATAAACATAATAAGTATAAACTGCATTAGAAGAAATAGGTGCTATGGAAGAAAGAAAAAGTCAAGCAAGATAGGAATGTGTCTGTAGCATTTGAGGAACCCAGCTGTATTGTAGCTGGAGTGTAGTAAGGGAGACAGAGTAAAAATAAGGTAAGCAAAGTAGGAGGGCAGTCTGTGCAGCCATGTGGGCCACTGAAAATACTTTGGTCTTTACTCCATGTGGAAAAAAGAACTGCTGAGAGTTTTGAGCGGAGGGATGACATGATGTGACTATATAATAAAAGCATCCCTCCACCTGCTATCCTTGGAATAGACCAGACAGATGGGAGAAGCAAGATTAGAAGCAAGGAGCCAGTTAGGAAAAATACTGCAGGACCCAAATTAGAGAAGGTAGTGGCTTGAACCAGTAGGCTACCAGTATAGACACTAAGAAGGGGTCACATTCTGGATTTATTTTATTCTTTATAGAGGATAGGAGCCATCTTACCTCCTATATTTGTAGTGGGGATCAAATGAGATTAAACATGAAAAGACTTTATAACAGTGCCTAGCACATAGTCATTGCTTAATAAGCAAAAATAATGATTGTGACTATTATCCATAGGCCATTAGTCCATGGGTGGTCCTCTGTAGTGCTAGAAGTGAAAATAATTCTCTTCGATGCTAATAGAAAGTCTTGAAAATGGGGTTTGGATTTGGACCCAAAGTGGAGAAGTACCTCTCTCCTTCCTTATCATCACAAGGTTTTTGCTTCAAGGCCAAGGGCAGCCAGGACCACCCAGCTCTCATCCGTGTCTGTGTTAGTATAGATCTAGCCTGATCTGCCAGCGCTCACCTTCTCATTCACTCCACCCTTCCTTGCTTCACAGAACCAAGACTCTGGAGTGAGTAAGCGCAGACTCCTCCCATGTATGGGAGCACTTGGGTGAAAAATATGTTTTCATTTGACTTTAGCCTGGGGAGGAGGGATGGTCATCTTGGGGGAGAACCTGGAGTCCTGGTAGCTCCTTGGGCCATTGCTAAGGGACCCATCTGACTGACCACAGGAGTTCTGGAAAACTCCTAGAGAAAGAAACATGGAAAAGAGCTCAGCTTGTTGTAACTGGGATGCAGCATCCTCATCACTCAAAGGAGAAGAGGCTGCAGGAGAGAGTGCAGTCAAGTGGAATGGTTGGAGTATACTTTAGAGAAATTTTGCCAAAAGGAAAAGTAGAGATGATGGTCTCTTTTTTAAATTCCCTACAAAAAAAAAAAAATTCTCCAGAACTTAAAACTATTTTAATCAGCTGAAAAACATACATGGGCTTTACAGCTCCAAGACAGCTTGCACAGGCCCCGATAAATGCCTATCGCTCATTTGCATACGCTAACAGCTACACTTTAATCAGCCTCCTAATCCCTGATGGTATTAATGAATTTTTTTATGCTTTTTTTTTTTTAGTATCATGTTTGCTAATTCAAAAATGATCAGCGGCTTCTGTGTGCCTTTTTTTATGCAAGAAATAATGGGTGAGCTGGGTACTCCTGTTATCCCGCTCTCACAAATAATTAAGACTACAAAGGGTACAAATCAGTTTGAATGCGGTGCACAAAGGCATGGGCTCAGCAAAGGCCTTTCTCTGTTTCTGTTTCTCTCTCCCCCACCCCCTACTTTCTTCCTTTTTATTTGTTCCTTTCCTTTGACAAGAGGTGGTTTCCAAAGACACCTAGACGAGCAAGGAGTGACTGATCCAAATATTAATTCCCTGCCTCCCTCCACACCTACCTCCATCACCAGGACATGCAAAATGATGTGGGTTTTCATCTCACAGGGTTTGGATGCCTCTCAAGACTGGTTTTAAAAGTACAAACTACAGTGGAAGAAAAAAACAGAACTTTCTGACATGTCTCTCCCATATTTCTCCCTCTCATCAGTTGTTCACTTTCCCAGTAAGAATCTGCCAGGCCTGGTGTTGCCAGGATCAGGGAAATGAGGAAAGGATCTCTTCCTGCCCTAGGCCTTGCTCCAGTTTGGCTCACAGCAAGCCAGGCCAGCCAGAGACACAAGCGCTGGCGACAGGACCCCAATGGTTCATGCAGCTACAGTACCTCCAAAATTAGGGTTAAGATTAGACATTTTAGGCCTGTTGAGAAAAAAAAAAAAGAGAGAGAGAGAGAGAAGGGGCCAGGGATTAGTCCTCAGGAGGAGTGGCGGAGGCCAGCTTGGACAACAGAAATTCATAAATAAGCCAAATTGTTTTAGCCAACATGGCTACCTAACAGAGAACAGAGTTCCCTGATGTGCATTTCATCATCTCAGCCTGCCTGCTTATACTCAGTCACGCTGGACAGGTGAGGGCCCAAAACCCTTCAGCCGGGGAAAGAGGAGGAGGTGTCAGCCCTGGACAACCTGCCGCCTGGGTAGTGAACTCTCAGTGAATAATTGTCAAGAAAATATAGATACAATCCAGTGCAGGTACATCTATAAGTAAATTAGGTGGTGAATTTACTACATATATTAACATTTTAAAAATTGCTAGACATAAAAAATATAATATCCAAAGCACCTCAAGATATTGAGTTATTTTGTAAAGGTTCGGGAGGAGTCAATTTTTTTTAATTTTTAAATTTCTTATTCAAGGGAATGCTGGGAAAAGTGATGAGACAACTAAATTTGCAAAGTCTTTTGCACTGCAACAAAGATAAAGCATTCAGTGAGTATGTAATGATAAGGAAATCAATGGCCTCCCATTCTCTTGCAGTGGCCAGCTCATCACCTGGCAACCTCTCACCAACCTCCACTGGAAAGTGGCTTAGACTTTCAGGCAGCTGAAAGTTACAGACACTTTAATTTTTACTTCTTGTCTGTCATCTTCTTCTAGTCAAGTTCTTTTCTGTATTCCTAGTAGAACATTCTTTGGTACACAGTGGGTACACAATAACTCTGGGGGGCCATGACTCTAAAATACTATTGCTGGGAAGCTATCACTGACATTGAGCTTATCTAATGGTGTAATATCTGATTTAATTGTATGAAAAGGGTTTGTCTATGGAAATTTGACTTTAAACTTACCAGAAACCTAATAATACATTTTGCAAAGACGGAATTATATTCTATTTTTTAAGCCCTGATGATTCAGACAGTTTTTATCCAACTTCATTCCATTTACCTCAATCTCGCTTAGCTTGACCCATCTTTAGGCCATTTTAACACCCATTAAGCCAAGTACCTATCAATTTTTCAACAGATCTGTGCAGAGTGTCCACTGTGCTAGCCACCTTTGGCATCTCAACCAGTAAAGAATGGACAGAACCAGGAAAGAAGGGAACACCAGTGATGCTTCTGGATGGCCATTCTAGAGGAAAACTTGAGCTCTGTGGGAAACATTATTTACCATTTGGTTTATTCCCTCTCTATAGACCTTATTTACTTATGCCATTGTTTCCTTCAACAGGAATGCTTGACCCTCACTGCTCATTAGCACCTGAAAACCTTTTAAAAACATAGGTCTGCCATGTACTACCCTCAGAAACTGTAATTTAGTCTAGGATGGACCACCTGTCATTGGTATATTTAAAATCTGACCAAGTAGATTCTAATGTGCAGCCAACCATTATTCTACAGAAAGCAAGGCAGGTGGAACTTGACACCTGTATCATGTTCCAACTGCTAATCAAACATACAACAATTAAAGGAGCATTATCCTCAAAAGAGAAATGATTAAAATGCTCACCCAACAAATTTCCAAAAGTATGAGAATTGCTTCAAGGAGGCATCTATAATTTCCCTGTTACTGCCCTATGCCTGCAGGTCAACGTTCCTCCTGGCAGCCCTGACCAACAACACAATTTCTATTTATGCTCCTTCACATATGAAAACTAAAGCCCTCTGAAGAAGAGTTGTGCTTCTCTACACCAAATCTCAAGGGCAACTAATGCTGAGCTGCTGAAAGCCTCACTACAACAAGTGCAGTGTCCTGTTTCTTGGTTTTATGGCTAAGAGTTTCTGCTCTTTCCCTCATCATTGAAGAGTTATTTCTGGAGGTGGTTCCACAACAGAAAGTCTCATA
>NC_058403.1:122059442-122068007 GCF_002201575.2 Neomonachus schauinslandi
CTTCCATGAACATTGAATATCCGCAGTTGTAGGAACTTAGAATTGGCAATAGTAGTTTTATGTTATATCTCAATAAAATGTTTCCAATTTTTTGCATTTTTATAATAAATAACAGTTTGCTAAGCTGATCTCATGTACTTTTGACAGTTTTATCGTATGTCTTAGAGATCAAGTTTTTCACAGGGAAGTTGGGAGCAAGTTACAGGTATTACTCTCACTTGTAATACTATTAAATAGTAAATCCTAATTTCTTAGTTGATGTTATGCCATTAGCATTGCCCCATGTCATTAAATATTCTTTAAAGTGTGATTTCAATGAATGTGAAAGATTTCAATGTAAGGATAGTCTATTCAGTATTTCATTGAAATAGTTTCTTATTCCTCAACAGGATATTTTTGGATTTTTTAAAAACTAATATATATATAATATTATGATGATATAAAACTAATTTATGTAATACTCTTATATATAAATCTTTGATCACATCTCTGAATATTTATTTAGGACTAATTGGGAATGAGACCTAGTAGATTTTTATAGGATTTTCTCTTTGATTCGAAGGGGACCCAGTGTTTTGCAGAGAGGACTGCTCCTTTAAAAGCCTTCGTCTGTCCAAGTGTGCCCCTTTGATTTAAACTTGAGATTGTGTGATTCCCTAAAGCATCTCCTTCAATCTAACAGTCTTAACAACCATTCCCCTTTCATCCCCTTATAGACAATAGCTTTTTGAGTTTTCCTCTTTATCCATTCTCTCCCCATGCCCAGTTCAGACCATTCTGAAACAAAATGGGGCAAAATGTGCCTGTCTCCCCTTCCTCCATGTTCACCCCCACACCTCCACTTCAGTGCCTTCTCTGCAGAGATCCCAGTGCCCAGGGATAGGATGGGCTATAACTAAGGTGTTAGCTTCTTAAGTCCTTCCTCCCAGAGTATGTAAAGATTTAATCAGTTAGGAATTCCATAATTACTTGCATTTCATTTTTTTTTAAGATTTTATTTATTTATTTAAGAGAGAGAAAGCGCAAGAGAGAGGCAGAGGGGAGGGGCAGAGGAAGAGGGCGAAGCAGACTCCCCACTGAGCAGGGAGCCCAACACCGGTCTCTATCCCAGGACCCCAAGATCATGACCTGAGCTGAAGGCAGTGGCTTAACCCACTGAGCCACCCAGGTGCCCCAGTTACTTGCATTTTAAAAGAGGATCCTGGAGAAGGGACAATGCTTAAACTCAAAAGAATGAATCACTAATGGTGGAAATCACAAAACAAACTAACAAAAAAATCAAACCAGAGAAAGAGAGATTTGCTTTAAGTCAATAGGAAGGGAAAGCTACTGAAGCCACAGGCTTGGCTAAACTTGCCTACCAGGAGTGAGAGAAGGAGGAGGGTAACTGAACCCAATGTGGAGTCCTGGGAATATTCCCCCTTGGGGTCAGGGCATGGGTTGTCAGGAGAGAGCCTGAGGGCGAGTGGATGGGAAGTCATGCTGGTGGGGAATGAGGAGAGTGAGATGGTGGGATGGGAGGGCAGTGGGAACTTTTGCCTGCCAGATGAGCAGTCTGGCATCATACCTAAAGGCAACAAGTGGGCCACCACTCTAGGGTCTCAGGTGAAAGGATATTGTACAGAAGCCAGTGTTTGAAGATTATTGCACTTAATGTGGGCTTGATAAATTGTGGAAGAGAGGGACAGAAAAATCAGCCAATAAACTACAACAACCGTAACAGCTAATATTTACTAAGTATGTATTTGTATGTCAGGCGCTGTTAAGTGTCTCACGTGTATTAACTCGTTTAAAAACTGGCCCAGATCTATGTTGTCAGTATGACTATGATCCCATTTTATAGATAAGGAAACTGGGAAACAGGGAGGTTAAGTTACTTGCCTAAAGCTCCACAGCTGGTAAGCAGCAGGGCAAGGATTCAAGCCCAAGGGCTTCACCCCTACCCTGGACACTGCCGTGACGATAGGCCTTGACTGTGGAGGCAGCTGTGGCCATGGAAAGACAGAGCATGCAGAGGAAGTGAAAAAGAATAAAGACTGCTTCTCAGAAAATGTTCTGAGATGGCAAAGCCTGGAGCCAGGAGGTAAGAAATGTGCGGTGTGCCAGAACCGCAGTCATCACGAGCCTGGCAGCATGGCCTCCCTTCTACAACTCATCGGGTTCCTGGAGTATTCCGGGCAGGGCCTCTGCTGCACTCAGTCCCACCAATGTCTGAGGACTGGTAGTTCCCCTATTGAACACCAGGTATATGCCAGGCACTGAACTAGCAGCTTGACATGTATTATCTTGTTCATTTCTCATAGGAAAACTATTTTAGCGTCTATTTCATAGATGAAAAAAACTGAGGGTCCAAGAAGTAATGGGACTTGTCCAAGGCATGCAGCTATGAAAGTGTCAAGATTTGAACTCAGGGGATGTCTGACCCCAAAGGCTATCAGTTCCCTGTCTACTCCACTGATGATAATACTTCAGGTTCTAGTCTTTGGGTCCTTCCTTCTCTATTTCCCCAGAGGAGGCTCTTTTCCCATCAAGGAAGGAAGGCTAAGCTGTCCCTCACTTAGGTTTGTCATCAACACCCTTCCTGACACTCCTCCCTCCCCGGGCCTCCATCAAAAAGAAAATAACCTATCGGTCCCTGGACCTGTAGGTTGATGGATGGTTATCCTCAATCCATGACCTTGTCTGAATATTTCCTCCCCTTTTATGAACTCCCAGGGAGCAAGGTCACTTGGGAATAGGCACAAGATACAGAATCCGAAAGCCTGGGTTAGAGTCATGGCTCCTCAGCTCATGGATGTCAGATAACGAGCAAGCCTCAATTTTCTCTTAGGGTTATTGGGAGAACCAAATGCAGTAATGCATGTGAAACGCTTTGTGAACTGTAGAGCCCTATGTATCTATTCCACACCACCAACCCTTTCTCCCTCGTCAGTCAGGATTGAGTCCAAAATAACTGTCCCAGTGTTGCTTTCTCCACATTAGGGGAGATGAAACTGTGGACAGGGAAGTCTGGACATCCATCAGAGGTCGGCTGTGAGCAGAACCGCCTGCCTGCCGAGCCTGCCGGAGTCTGGGCCAGGCAAGATGGCTCGAGTTTGTATGGGGCTTTGCAGCTTACAAAGTACATCGGCATCTGTCATCTGGCTGCTTCACAACCACCCTATGAGGCAGGCAGGTGGACAGCATTATCCCTGCTGGGCAAGAGAAAAAATGGACTCTTCAGAGAGGTTAATAAGTTGCCCAAAGTCACATAGTTATTGAGTGGAGAGCTGGGCTCATACCGGGTCCAGCTTTTAGCAGTGGGCCTGGGGCCCATGGCACAACTTCCTCACAGCTTCATACTGCACCCAGCATGCGCCGTACACTGGCTGACATAAGGACGCCTTGTATAAATGTATAGTTTTCTATAGATTCTGTATAAATGTATAATGATGTATAAATTAGGTGTATACTAATTTTTATTTTGCAGGTTTTTGCTTTAATCTCAAATTGGGAACATTTGTTCCAACACTTTGGAAGACCCTTGAGAATCCCAACAGCCCTAAACACAGTGTCAATAGAGCCTAATAGTTAAAGCTGCCTGCTCCCCAACAGAGCCCCCTCTCCTGTTCCAGCTCAAAGTATTCTGATATGTTCAGTTCACCTCACGTAAGTTGGATGTAGGATCCCCTCCCCACCCGTGGGCCGGAAAACCAGGGGGCCCTTTTAGGTGGACAGGTGGCCACAGGGCTGTCATGGGGAATGCTCACAACCTCCACTAGTTCTTCAAGTCCTAGCCTAAATACCACCTCTCTGGAAGCCTTCCCTGACTCAGCCAAGCTGGTCAAGTTGTCCCTTTTCTGTATGCCACAGTGCCCAGTAATGAGCTTGATCATTCTATGATGAATGTGAGTTGCTTGCATGACTTCGCTTCTAGACAGGGGACAACTGAGGCCAGGGACTGTATCTAGGTCATCTCCATCTCCCCCAACATAACCCTGGATAAAGGCTTTGGAAGGGAGTGAGTGAACAAAATAGTGAATGAATCAATGGAAGTTTCTTTACATCGCCTCTAGCTCTTAAGTGCTCCTCTACTCCTCCTGGGTGTTAGAGAAAGGGGGGAGGCATGGCAATTAAAGCCAGAGAAGTAATACTTTTAAAAAATAGCTTTGATAGAAAGTTTTTAAAGAATTTATTTATTTATTTATTTATTTATTTATTTATTTATTTATTTATTTGACAGAGAGAGAGAGCGAGAGAGAGCACACAAGCAGGGGGAGCAGCAGGCAGAGGGAGCAGCAGGCTCCCCACTGAGCAGGGAGTCCTATGCGGGGCTCCATCCCAGGACCCTGGTCTCACAACCTGAGCTGAAGGCAGATGCTCAACCAACGGAGCCACCCAGGCACCCTGAAAGTTTTGTTTTTAAGGTCCCAGCTCTTAAAGACTCCCAAATAGATAGTCCGTGGCACAGAGCATGGCCAGAGAAGTGAGGTGTGCTAATGTTATCTCATATTCATGATCCTCTAAACTTGTTTAAGGACAGTGAATTATCGTCTTTCTCTTCCTTCCCAGGTCACTAATATCCAAGCTGCAGTGACCAAATGTTTTCTATGCAGCAGTTTCAATTTATCCACTTCCTTTGGTAACTACCTTTTTTCTTTTTTTTAAATATACCTTAGGGCTTTCTCCTTGACCTACAAAACAGCACTGTGCACTCTGTTCTTTGGGGAGACATCCTCCCGAACCTTTATTTGGAAAAGCAAATGTGTGCTGGAGCCTGTCGTCCTCAGTGGGAAGTTTGATTCATCTCACTGGGGAACGGTTGGGGGCTATTCCAGCCTGGGCTTCCACTTCTTCCTTTAATGAAGTGGCACCTATTTGGATGATAAGGAGCCACTGAAAATTGGGAACATCTTACGAATGCAAAATGCCCTTTTATATAGAAATGTATATCTTATTTTAGAATGTGTCCTATAATATTATTCTAATATAATAAGGATTCCTACAAGGGGTTTATAATAACTTGGGGAAATTTTTTTTTAATTTTTTAATTTTAATTTTTTTTAAGATTTTATTTATTTATTTGAGAGAGAGAGAGAGAGCACAAGAGGGGGGAGTGGGAGAGGGAGAAGCAGACTCCCTGCTGAGCAGGGAGCCCGATGCAGGACTCGATCCCAGGACTCCAGGATCATGACCTGAGCCGAAGGCAGTTGCTTAACCAACTGAGCCACCCAGGTGCCCATCTTGGGGAAATGTTTATGAAATAACAGTACTTTAAAAGCAGAATGTGAAATTATATATACAGTATGTCCTCAATTCTGTACTTTTCAATGAAAAATGTACATAGAAAAAGGAAAGGCAGTTTTCTCATTTCATCTTCACAAAAACTCTGTGATATTATGTGGAATTATTAAATTTGCCCAAAGCTGTACCATTATATGTGCTGCCCAAGGTCCCAATGCATGTATAGAGGTTGGATTATGCATGTATATTTTATCCAGAACTGAACTTGGGAAAGGGGAGGGATACTTGGAGCTCAGCCCTTTGGAATTGCCCTACCCTAGCACCATGGAGTCGCATTTGGCCAAATGATTAGCTTTGGCCAGTGACATGTGACTCAGGTGATTTATAACTTCCAGGTAGAAACTTTAAGAGCCAGTGTGCAATCTCCATGCTCTCTGTTGCCTTCTGCCTAAAGTTGGGGCAGTCCCCCAGAGAAAGGCTGCCCTGTCTGCTGGATCCTGGAAGAATGACAACGTGAAGCAGAATTGATACATAGCATGATCAAGAAATGGCACTGAGTTGTTTTAAGCCACTGAGATTTGGAGGACGTTTGTCACCACAACATATCACAATAAAATCTGGCCTATTCTGACTGATTTGAAGGCACTGAACATTGAGGCTGGCTGACAAATGACTTCTTATAATTTAAATGGGAGATGGTGTGATACTATAGAGGGTCTTAGAACCAGAGTCCTAGTTTGGGCTCATGTCATGATCTCAGGGTTGTGGGATAAAGGCCCGCATTGAGTTCTGCACTCAGTGTGGAGGTGGCTTGAGGCTTTCTCTCCCTCTGCCCCTCCTCACTCCCTTGCACACATGCACGCGCTCTCTTTCTCTCTCTCTAAAATAAATAAATCTTTTTTAAAAAGTTGTTTTATTAAATAAGACAGTGCATATAAAGCAACTGCCACTTAGAAAAAAAATAGGAACTGATTATTATAAAAATTTTTCCCCGGGGGCGCCTGGGTGGCTCAGTCAGTTAAGCATCTGCCTTCGGCTCAGGTCATGATCTCAGGGGCCTGGGATCAAGCCTGGCATCGGGCTCCCTGCTCAAGCGGGGAGTCTGCTTCTCCCTCGTACTCTCCTTATGTGCTCTCTCTCTCTCTCTCAAATAAATAAAATCTTTAAAAAAAAACCTCTCCCCATAATTTTTATAAAGATGCTCCAGTGCTAATGTGTGTGTTAAACAAGGTATGGTTGTACCTTTTCTTTTTTTTTTTTTAAGATTTTATTTATTTATTTGACAGAGAGACACAGCGAGAGAGGGAACACAAGCAGGGGGAGTGAGAGAGGGAGAAGCAGGCTCCCCGTGGAGCAGGGAGCCCGATGTGGGGCTTGATCCCAGGACCCTGGGACCATGACCTGAGCCAAAGGCAGACGCCCAACGACTGAGCCACCCAGGTGCTCCTGGTTGTACCTTTTCAATTTTGAATTTGTTCTTTCTACCAATGAACAAAAAATTGTGATGACTTTAGTTTTCCCTCTACGAAACAGTAATAAATACACAACATATAACATTAATATATTCCCATATTTCTAAGAGGAAAAACCAGTGGTTGTCATGATTTAAAAACTTAACATTAATAAAAATTAATATTAAGATAAAATTAACAGAAGGAAAATAACATTATTAAAAATCCATTTAACGAATATAATAATTGAAGTTCAATTGTGCCTAACATCAGTCTAAGGAAATAATGTTAAGAAATAATGGACTCTCACTTCCTTTAAATCTAAATTCCTATTCAGGCAAATACACACTTTCTGTCCTCAACAGACTTTCAGTCTGAGAAAATTAAATACAAACAAAAGATCCAATGGCAGCTAAAAGTCACATATGAATATATGCCAGAATTATTCCACCTGTAGCTCTCCTGCTTTATGAAATTTTAGAATATAACTCTCCTACCACTTCCTAGATTACATAATGAGTCTACACTTTTTTCTCTTCCACCCACACACAAAAAAGGAACATTCGTGGATATGTCAGATTGTGACTATTTCTTCATAATTTGATACAGTTGAATAAAAATCAGATCATTAATTTACAGATATTTCTGTAGAAAGTGGAAAACTTTCATCCTCTTTCCCAATGCCACATCACATCCTTCTACCTCCTTCTTAGGACTCTCCCAAGACAGTAGAGTTGGTAATCAGAGCTCAGGATGTTCCTCATACATTTTAATATTTTTACACATTGTCATGCCTTAAAATACAGAAGCATATGTATAACGTCTCTTCTATACACATCCTCAGTCTTAAGGAGAGACAAATTAAAGCTGCTGCGAGACATCCTGCTGGCTCCCTTAATAAGTCCATCTCTCAGTTGTCCAAGATCAATAGTGGGGGAAGAAACTAATTGGTGATATGGCTGTGTCCCTCAGCCCTGATAGGTCTGCTGAGACTAACCTTCCCATTGGAGCACACTAGCCACCTCAGTGGTCACGGTGTTTGCCCTAGAAGTGCTGTTCCCTCAGGGCATGCCCGAAGTATGACTTAGAGTTCTTCACTTGGGTCCCCTCAGCACACCCTAAGGAAGCCTTCTTCCCATTCACTTTCAGTAGGGACAGTGTGGGCCCAGTCATAGGAAAGCCTGTAAGGATAATTTATCACCCTTATTACTGCTACTGCTCCCCAGGGCCCCCACCCCCAACATACACACAAAGCCACAGGCTCCTCAAGGAACCAACTTACCTTGCTCCACTCCAGTAGACACACCAATAGGAAGATCAATTCTAGGCCAGAGATCCTCCTCCGTCCCCCACCCTCCAGGTCTTGTCTGGCTGTGACCAAGGGGCCCAGCTTAGGCTAGCACCTGGGACTGCTCGCAGCAAACTGGATTGTAAATGCATAGGAGAGGGGTGAAGGCATGTCCTCCTAGCCTTGCCCATTTGGACACTGAGACAGGACAGACACTCAGCCACACTTATCAGCAGCTAGCAGCACTCCTCATCTCACAAATTACTTCATCACAGTCTCCTCCAAAGCCCAAACCATTTCTCCAACTTGGGAATTCTTTCCAGAAAGTCTTATTCCACGTCATAGTCAGCCTGCTGTTGCTTCATGTTACTGTCTCTTTAAAATGCTCCTACTTGGGGTGCCTGAGTGGCTCAGTCCTTAAGCATCTGCCTTCCCTGGGATCAAGCCCCACATCCACATCCTACTCTCTGCTCTGCTGGAAGCCTGCTTCTCCCTCTCCCACTCCCCATGCTTGTGTTCCCTCTCTCTCTGTGTCAAATAAATAAATAAAATCTTTTAAATAAATAAATAAATAAATAAATAAATAAATAAATAAATAAATAA